>NC_073635.1:41818409-42121439 GCF_029407905.1 Bubalus kerabau
TATCTTTTTGATCTTAAATAGAGAAATTTTAAAACACAGAGATAAATTTGTTATGAATGAAGAAAACCATGAACTTCAATTAAGGATAATAATGTATTTTTAAATATTTAAATACTTTGCTTAAGAAAATTAAAAATAAACCTTTCAAACTAGCTTAATTTTTCACATTTTAGTGCAATTTTTGGTAGTAAGTTTTATATTTTACTTACAAAATCCATTGCATTTAATTGGCTAAAGCACTATATTTCTATATTTCAGTTCTTTTCTATTTTGCATACAAAATATATTACACATATTGCTTGCTTTTTAAGCTTCTGTGACTTTCATACTTTGAGTTACTGTATATCTTTTGTATCATTTACATAGTCTGTAAGAATCATACATAAGGGAATAATTGTTAGCTGTCAGATCACAGTGTATTTTTGATCATATTCCATCAGTGACACATGTTTTACATTGTTAAGACATCCTGTCTGAAAAACAAAACTCTGGAATGGAATTGTAAAAAGCCCATTCTTTTAGATTGTTTGAATTATTCATGAATACAACACCTTGTTGGCACTTAAAATGCAATCAAAATATAAATGATGCATGTGTATGCTGTGTCCAAATTCCACAGTGGATGTTTCTAAGCTATACACAAGTATTACTGTTCTTTTAAATAGCAAAGTAAAGTTGCCATTGTGTAAGACTGTTTTGTCAGATCTAATTAATTAAAACATTTTTAGATTTAAATTTATCTATCATAGCCTTAAATGTGAAATATTCCCAATGTCTCCATTAAAACTCAAATATGTTATCTAGTATATAATGAGCTAACTCACAATCTCTACTAGAAAAAAAAATTATTTATGTATTTTTTGGTAGGCTCTCATGAGGTTTCCTGAAATTTCATATTAATCAATTATCCAAAAGTTTGTGTTATTCTATTTTAATAAATCTAGAAGATTGAAACAGGGAAATTCAGTGCTTGTATTGTGATATATAGAGCATAGTTTTACATTAGTTTATTCTACAACTAGCAAGTCGTGTATATTATGAATTTCACTGCCTAAATATATTATTAATTTTGGAAACACGTAAGGATCTGAGATAAGAAATGGGATGTGCACATATCCTAATTTATGTGTGTACATATATATATATATATATGTATGTATGAATAAATAAATAGGTAGACAGATAGGTATTGTCTCAATATCATATAGGATGAAAGAAAGTGAAGTCACTCAGTCGTGTCCAATTCTTTGCAAGCTTGTGGACTGTAGCCTACCAGGCTCCTCCATCCATGGGATTCTTCAGGCAAGAGTACTGGAGTGGGTTGCCATTTCCTTCTCCAGGGGATCTTAGAGATAAATTATTTGACAAAATAGCTGACTTTAATTAGTTTAGGGACAGATAGGGAGAACTGACTACTATCTAGAAAAAGAAAAATAAAACAGGATAAAAGAAGTGATAATTGATACTAAAGATAACTGGAATGAGAGTTCATAATGCATTTATTTAGCTATTACTTCAATAACATTTATTAGCTCTTCTTGTATGTAAAATATGTTGCTATACCCAAAATGGAGAAGGCAACGGCACCCCACTCCAGTACTCTTGCCTGGAAAATCCCATGGATGGAGGAGCCTGGTAGGCTGCAGTCCATGCTAAGGGTCGGACAGGACTGAGCGACTTCACTTTCACTTTTCACTTTCATGCATTGGAGAAGGAAATGGCAACCCACTCCAGTGTTCTTGCCTGGAGAATCCCAGGGATGGGGTAGCCTGGTGGGCTGCCGTCTATGGGGTCGCACAGAGTCGGACACGACTAAAATGACTTAGCAGCATACCCAAAATATGTCATGAAGAAGACAGATAATATCCCTGATCTTACAAAGATGCAAGGCTGATATGTTTGGACTTGATTAAATAATAAGTAGGTTGCTTATAAGATATAGATCCTAAGTGTAAATATACAGAAATATCAAAAGTAAATCTATGGAAAAAGATATACTCTTAAAATGTAAACAAGAAAACTGAGTAGCTATAATAATGCTAGGGAAAGTATATGGAAAAGAAGAAGCATTACTAGAGATAAAGATAAAAGCTTATAATGATAAAAATGTATATCCACAGAAAAAGAAATAAATCTAAATGTGTGTAATTATCTCATGCTGTCAAAACATATCAGATAAAAATAACCCTATCTGAAAGTATGAATAGACAAGTTTACAATCATTGTGAGATATTTTTAGTACTTCTCTAAGGAACTGATAAAGTAGACAAAGTATTAAAGACGCAGAAGATGTGAATAATATGATTCACAAGCTTGACCTTAATTGACGCAAAGAGTAATGCATCCGACAAATGAAGAATGCTTATTTTCAAGTGCACTTTCAAGTGCAGTTATCAAAATTGACCACATACTGAGTCATAGTCAACAAATTTGTGAAGATTTATGTTATTCCTCTAATCATAGTAAAAGTAAGAAATCAATTACAAAATATAGCTAGAAATATTTGAAAAGTAGGCAATATATTTCTCATCCAACCATGGTTTAATGGATAATTTTATGTGTCAACTTTATTAGATCACAGAGTGTTCAGATATTTGTTGGATAAGATTAGCATTTGTGTTGATAGACTGAGTAGAGCAGATTGCTCTCCTCAGTGTGGGTGGGCCTCATATAATCCATTGAGGATCTAACTAGAACAAAAACATGGAGAAGGGGAATTTTTCTTGGCCTGATGGCTTGAGCTCAATATCAGTCTTCTCCCCTAACAGACTGAGATTACACCATAGGCACTATGGTTCTTGGAACTGCATTACCAACATTTCTGGGTTCTCAGCTGGTAATAGCAGATTATGGAATTAAGCTTCAATAATCACATGAGCCAATCCCTTATAATAAATATCTTTATATATACATATATACACATATATACTATATTATATAGAAGTATTGTACAATAGATAATATTTAAAGACACTATACTACTTTATTAATCAAATATATATATTTTTTACACATATATTTCCTTTTGGTTCTCTTTTTCTGGAGAACTCTAATACACAAAAAGCAAATGTCAGTGGAAATCCTTTTATGTGTGGTAATAATAATACAATCTAGAGTCGCTCATTCTGAAATTGACCATTTTTACTCCTTCGTCTCTCATTCTGCAAATAATTGTCAAGCTATGTATAGTTTGCCTCCATTAAGTCTCATCTGTTTCATTATTTCCAAGGCCATTATCAGTGAATGAGTTTGGGTCCTAATTATGTCCAGCTTACTGAAAACTACTGAAAAGTGATTCCCATGTTGCTCATTCTTCCTAAACAAAGCTGACAACATAATGTTCCTGAATCAGTGTTTTGTTTAGGACTTCCTTTTTTGCCTGTACAAGTAAAGTAAAAACCCTCTGCATGAATATATAAATATACTTGGACTTCTCTCAACTTCCAATTGCCTCTACATCTTTCGTTCTAATATTTTCTCTGGGTTAATGCCGTCTCCTTTTTCCTGTTAACATCCTATTTATACTTCAGTTTTGATTTCACATGCTTCCTTCTCAAGAAACCTGGACTAGTTACCTCTAAGCATCTCTGACCTTCTAATTTGTTGATCCTTGTACAAGTGTGTTCTATGTTTCTGTGCTTGCCTTGTTGTTTAGTCACCAAGCTGTGTCCAACTCTTTTGACACCCCATGGACTGTAGCCCAAGGCTCTACTGTCCATGGGATTTCCCAGGCAAGAATATACTGGAGTGGTTTGCCATTTCTTGGATGGTACTAAAAAGTGATTTGCTTATTCCTCTCATAGATCTACTTATTTGTTGTCTTTTTGGTTTGATTTAAATGATGTCTTGCTTATCTTTTTATCATCAATAGAGTATAATATAATATATGAAAAAGTACATGGAGATATCTAAACACAAGGCAATGTGCTGAGATTTGTTTTGGTTTGAGATATTGAAGGCCATTATAAAATTTATAGAAAGTAAGATTCAAGTTGAATTTAGCCTTATAAGTAGATGCATAGAGAAAAATATATTTTTCAATAAGTAGTTTTGAATTATTTGAAAATAGTAAGAGTTTAATTTTATTTTTTTGTGTATATTATAGATTTTTATTTTTTTAATTATTTTGCTAAAATATAAATGTATTTATTTCAATTGGAGGTTAATTACTTTACAATAGTGTATTGGTTTTGCCATACATCAACATGAATCTGCCACCAGTATACACGTGTTCTCCATCCCGAACCCCCCTCCCTCCTCCCTCCCCGTACCATCCCTCTGGGTCGTCCCAGTGCACCAACCCCAAGCAACCAGTATCATGCATCGAACTTGGACTGGCTATTCGTTTGATATATGATATTATACATGTTTCAATTCCATTCTCCCAAATCATCCATCAGTGGGATTGCTGGGTAAATTTCTTTAAACATTTTTCATTATATCCCTATAATTGTCAGTATTTGACCAAAAATATTTTTAAATTATTTTCTTAGGTTGCTGCTACTGCTGCTAAGTCATTTTAGTCGTGTCCGACTCTGTGTGACGCCATAGACGGCAGCCCACCAGGCTTCCCCATCCCTGGGATTCTCCAGGCAAGAACACTGGAGTGGGTTGCCATTTCCTTCTCCAATGCATGAAAGTGAAAAGTGAAAGTGAATTCGCTCAGTCCTGTCCGACTCTTAGCAACCCCATGGACTGCAGCCAACCAAGCTCCTCTGTCCATGGGATTTTCCAGGCAAGAATACTGGAGTGGGGTGCCGTTTCTTAGGTTATACCTGATCAAACTAGCAAATTTCTTGCATGAAGAGTAAATTAAAGAAATAAAATCTTTCACAGGAAATTTTTAGTATACTGTATTTTAGAATGTTGGAGTTTCCCTTCTTTCTAATCTCTGGTAACTTAGTGAATTTGACTGCCCTATATAACACTTGTAGTGTTTTGCTTTAACTTTCTGACAACTTAATTTAATGGAAATGAATATTAGAAGTTTGAAATAGGTTAGAAATTGCACATTCCAATGATTCAAAATATATCTACATGCCTTAAATGAATTATAATTTCATAATAGAATAATAAATTTAAGTGCTGAACATTTTCTCAGCTTATACTTAATATAAGTGAATATTAATTATAGTCTTTAATTTTAAGACTCTCCAAGTGTCTTTTATGTAGAATATATTTACAAAAAATAAAATTTATTCTAATAAATTATTTTCACCTATTCATTATTTTCACCAAAAAGACTATTAGAAATATTTTTCTATTAACTCTTGAATTATCAACCAGAAACTACTATTAAAAATAAAATGCAGAGTTTTTAATGACTAACATTATGGAATACCATGGTGATAGAATTTAATGGGATAAATGAAAAGGATCTAAATCAATAAATGGATTTAATTCTTATTTTTAAGGAAATAAAAATTTTTACTATCATCATAGAGATAGTCAAAGTGTATTCCAAACTTAAGTTTTAATAAAATAGTTGCTTTGCTTCCTGATGAATAAATCTCTTTTCAATTATTTATACTTATTCAATTTTGAGGTATAGGAATCCTTCATATAATAGTTTAAATTTTTCTATAATAAAGCAAGACAACCAATATCACATATTGGAAATATTTAATTGTGATGATTCATCAAAATGTCTCCAAATAATTTTTATAACCATTAAACATCTCATTTTTCTAATGCCACCAAAATTTTCTTAGATTTAAAATTTCTAAGAGTTTTAGTTCTGTCAAAAAATATTTTGAGGGTAATCTCCCAGAAATAAATTTTAATTAAATTGAAAGTATACATTTGTCTTCAAACACTATGTATTTCTCTAGGGGATTATATATTTTCATGGAAAGTTAGACAAAAGTATTCTTTTTTTTTTTTTTCCAGAGTATCCTGGGTTTATTTTTTTTTTAACTTTATTTTTTTTTAATTTTATTTTATTTTTAAACGTTACATAATTGTATTAGTTTTGCCAAATATCAAAATGAATCCGCCACAGGTATACATGTGTTCCCCATCCTGAACCCTCCTCCCTCCTCCCTCCCCATTCCATCCCTCTGGGTCGTCCCAGTGCACCAGCCCCAAGCATCCAGTATCGTGCATCGAACCTGGACTGGCAACTCATTTCATACATGATATTTTACATGTTTCAATGCCATTCTCCCAAATCTTCCCACCCTCTCCCTCTCTCTTTTTTAAAGTGAAGCATAAAAGAGATATCTTCAATATACACAGATGAATATTGTATTCGTGGGAAAAAATGGGAAATGCCAGCTATAATGTTTATGATGAATCTGGAGGAGAAATGATTTTTCAAAATTTTTCTATTTTGTTTTTTCTATCAGACTTCATTATAATTTCATAGACTCAATTGAATGATAAGGAAAAAAAAGAGAGAAGTGTAGATTAGAATATACATGATAGGAAAAATGAGCTGTAATCTCTCAGTTGCCCTTCTCAAGTGTGGTAAAACAGTAGTAAATCAAGTTAAAGATACATGAAAAAAAAATAGTGTGCTAACTGAGTCTGCTAGGAGACTGTTAATAGTAACTTGTAGTCAATTTATTTAAGTGACTTCTCATCTCTAAACTATGGAAGAAGATGAAAGTTGAGATATATCCCCAAGTGGACAGCACATTTTCCATGACTGACTTTAACTTGAAACTGTTTACTGATGCAGAAAGCATGCAGAGATTAAGTATGTGGTTCAGGCTTCCTTGTGCCCTTGCAGATTACTTAAGACCTGAACTTGGGAAGTGAAGAGAATATAAATGTTGCCTAGATAACCAAGACAGATGCAAAGTGAAAGTGCAACTAGACTACTATTTGATCATCATCAAAGTAGTGGAAAAGCTACATGATCAACAACATCAAAAAAGGAAGAGTGAGTATGGAAAAACTTCAAATTGGATAAAATTTTCTACATCAATAATCATGAAGAGTTTATGCAATGACTTTGTTGTAACCCACATATATTTATAGAAGGCATTCTGAATTTTATTAAATAAAACATGAAAAAATTAATTACAAAATAAGTAAAACTAGCCAAATAAGGGCTTCCCAGGTGGTGCTAGTGGTAAAGAATCCGCCTGCCTGTGCAGGAGACTAAGAGATGCAGATTCAATCCCTGGGTCAGGAAAATACCCTGGAGGAGGACATGGCAACCCACTCCAGTATTCTTGCCTGGAGAATCCCATGGACAGAGGAGCCTAGCAGGCTACAGTCCATGGGGTTGCACAGTCAGACAAGACTGAAGTGACTTAGTACACACACATGGCCAAAACAAAATGAAGATGTGGGTAAGGAAATTTTAAATCTTCAAGTGCTAATGGAAGCAAAATAATGAATAAAGATTATAGAAAAAATTATGCTTTGGAGCATAGGTTTAAAAATAATCCTCAGAAAACATAATAAATTGACAGAAAGAAGGTATATAATAATTTATTTGAAAAGGAGTTACAGTCAAAGGAAGAGAAATTATACTCAAAGATGTTTTATTAATGAATATCTGAAAATGGAACACAATAAAAACTTAAACATAATAATAGCAATAGAAGAAGAGAATGTTCCTGAACTGAAGAAAGATGTGGACAGAAAAGTGAAACAATTCATGAACTACTGGTCAAAAATAATTGAAAGAAAAACGACCATTGAAACATGCACATGAAAAGGCATTTTTAATTCCCATGTAGAGTGAATGAATTTGTGTGCTCTTCTTCCTTCTAGTGTGCATGCTAAGTCACTTCACTCATGTTTGACTCTTTGAGACCCTATGGACTGTGGCCCACTAGGCTTCTCTGTCCATGGGATTCCCCTTGATTGCATTGCCATGCCCTCCTCCAGGGTATCTTCCCAGTCTAGGAATTGAACCCATGTCACTTATGTCTCATGCATTGTCAGGTTGGTTCTTTACCACTAGTGCCACCTGGGAAGCCCTCTTCCTTCTAGAATCCTATGCAAATATTATAATATGTATTATGAGAATGAAAGTCTAATACATAGCTGAACTTTGAGAAAGAAAGGGAAATTTATGTGTCATTTTACGCAAGAAAATTTGAATGAAAGTTTATTGTTATGAACCAATGAGGTAATGCCACTGCAGCCTGAAGAAATGTGGTTTCTAGATATAGGCTTTTTAAACATACTGTGAGACACATATTAGTAAATCTGCAGAAAATCTGGCATTTTGTGCTGATTTGTTCACTCAACTCTCTTTTAGATGGCTTTGTTCATGATAAAAGCCAGAATGTTAAAGTCTACCCTCTCTAGATTGTCTAACAGTTCATGTTTTATAAGTATTTTGTCTTGCACCAAACATTCAGGTTCACATGTTATCTATAAAGTATAAATAATGGGAAAAAGTTCTTTTTTTTTATTTCAATTGATTTTGCTAGCAGAGTCATAGAAGAATTTAATTTTTCTGGAGTAACAATGCACAGGACTCAATATATAGTTGCTAGCTTGAGGGACAGGGCATACAGCAACTATTTAGTAGTATGCATTTTGTGAAGCTAATGTATCCCTGAAGCCAATGGTCACTGTGGCAACTTATTCATCCCTAGATCAGAGGATTATGATCCATGAGTCAGAACAGTAGAGAATTAAGTGATAGGGACCTTCTAGTTTTTCATCCTTTTAATACTCAATTGAGGCTTACAGTGAAAGACTTTGAAGGACTGGAAACTCTTCAGTATAATAAGTAAGAACGAGATGGCGATGTTGCAATCAATCATTCTGGGTGACACACCAAAGGACCTTCACCAAGCACATCTCAGGTTACAGTCTCTTCATCAAAGCTCTAAAAATTAGGGCAAGTATGGCAATTAGGACAGATACACACAGCAACATTCTAACATTAAGTAGAAGTAGTGTATTCAAGACAGTGTTAAAGGCATATGAAAGTCGTGTGAACCATTGACTTTTTTCCCCGAATGCCTTCTCCTGCTGCTCTCTTATTCCTTCTGAAACCACAACACTTGTGAACCACTGAGAAGCTTTTGTGACAAGTTGACCTCAGAAAAACTATTGAGTATACTTTAAAATAGTTCTGTACACATCCAGAAATGTACAGACACTTTCTTTCACACTGAGATATGATGCTATAGGAAAGTTAAGAATAAAATTTTGAGAAATATGTCATAGTTTACTTGATAATAATGATTATTTGAAGTCAGATATATATATCAGTAGTTTTGGGGACTTCTTGTAGTTCAGAAGGTAAAGAATCTGTCTGCAATGCAGGAGGCCCAGGTACGATCCTTTGGTCAGAAAAATCCCCTGGAGAAGGAAATGGCAACCCACTACAATACTCTTGTCTGGAGAATTCCACAGACAGAGGAGCCTGGTGGGCTACAGTCCATGGAGTCGCAAAGAGTCAGACACAACTGAGTGACTAACACATATACCAGCTTTAGAGAATAACACTGTCCAAAGACAATGTATTTGTAATAGAGAAGAACAAACCTATTCCTTTAGCTCTAATCTCTGTGCTCTCTTGTCTCTGCTTAGTCACGATGGCTCTGCACCTTTGTAATAGAATGTTAAAATATACATAATAGCCCTTTCTCAAGTCTCTGCCTCCCATGCTTGACATTTAAAGGTATAATAATTTTTAATTCACATAGAGATAAAAGTTACAGAACAGAAACTAATAATTTCCTTGTTGAAGGTTTACAGGAACATTTTGAGCAGACCTACCTGAGCAACTGTTAAGAACAAAGGATTATGGCATACTCTCCAGGGTCTGGTCAGTACCAAGAAGTTTTCAACAACCAGCCAAGCTCTCTCCCCTTTTAGTATACAAGAAGCTTGGATTCTAATTCTGGAAAGATGGTTCCCTGGGACACTAGTCCATTATATTCTTGGTCTGGTAGCTTTCTGAATAAAGTCCTTATTCCCTGCCCAAACACCTTGTCTCTTAAATTACTGACCTGTTTTGGGGTGAGTAATTTGAAGTTGGACTCAATAACATATTTGCTTTAGATAAACAATTATGATTCAACAGGTCGTCAGACTTGGACAAAGCAAGACTGAAAGATCTAGTGACATGGAGAGCTTTGTGAATGGACTCCTTAGAATATAATGCCATAATACTTATCCTTGTAAATGTCACTGCAGGGTATTCATTAAATAGGATGCTTTAAATAATCAGGTTAACATTGTGACCCATCAGTTTGATTGCAATCAGTTTCTCCTCAGCCACACCTGTGCTTACTCAATAGACTGATGAACCCAGTGGCCATGGAGACAGGATGATAGTTTTACATGGTTGCAGTAACATGTTTCTCATTCAAGACTATGCCCCAAACTGAGTACCCACCTGGTTAGTAACAATGAGCTATCTTTGGTCTCTGGCAGGCAATATATTACCAGGTATAAATTTGCCCCCAAATTACAGATTGGAGGCAATGGTTTTTTCCTCAAGATTAGAAATATAAATTCTGGAAATGGATTTACTTTCTCAATATGTCATGTTGTTTCATCAAACTCATACTCGAGTTCAATCGCTGGTTCAAGAAGATCTCCTGGAGGAGGTCATGGCAATGCATGCCAGTATTCTTGCTTGGAGAATCCCACAGACAGAGGAGTCTGTTGGGCTAAGGTCCATAAGGCTGAAAAGTTTAGGACATGACTGAAGCAACTTTGCACACACACATATTTTTACCATAATTTGCATTTTAAATATATGTTGAACATGAGGTCTCAAATACAAATAGAATATTTGCATATATAAATCACTTTCCTTTAGTACATGAATCATGTTTTTCAATTTTTTGAGATATAGATAACATAGAATTCAATGAAGTATAAATAAAACTGTATTTAAATGAATTAAATTGTCAAATCATATTTACTGTGATAGGTAAGCTCTGGAAGCTTCTCTTTTATTGCCAAAGATCATTCATGAAACCAAGCTTTAAGTATCTAAGGATGCTCAACATAAAACAAATCTAAATTTAAACATAGTAAATTAAGTTTCAGCTTCATTCCATAGATATGTATACAATCACTTTTAGATAGTATACTGATACCAAGAATGATAGTAGAGTAAGGAATTTTATATTCAGATATAAACTGGGAATGCTACAGGTAAGAAAGTGTTTAGAATTTCTCCAGATTCTCAGAACTCTTTCTGTTTAACAAAGTGAAATAATATTGCTTCATAACAGTGACTTAAAAACAAAAAGCTAAAAGCAAAAGATAAAGAGCAAATTAATATTCTTTTCTTTTGTGAATTCCATTTTCTTTTCTTTTCTGTTGTATTTTTTTATTCTTCCTTGAATATGCCTCAGAAATGGCATGACAACCTTTAAATGTAAATGAAAAGAGAATATGTAGGTACTTACATAAAATTTTAGTGTAGTAACTTAAAATGCATTATAATTGAAAATACATGTATAACAGCTTTTGTATAAATGTGACATATAGCATATTAGCCTGTGATCTCTTTAATTTCAATAAATAAACATAAGTAGTGTGAAAACTGGGCCATAAAGAAGGAGAAGGAGAGGGTGGGAAGATTTGGGAGAATGGCATTGAAACATGTAAAATATCATGTATGAAAAACGAGTTGCCAGTCCAGGTTCGATGCACGATACTGGATGCTTGGGGCTGGTGCACTGGGACGACCCAGAGGGATGGTATGGGGAGGGAGAAGGGAGGAGGGTTCAGGATGGGGAACACATATATACCTGTGGCGGATTCATTTTGATATTTGGCAAAACTAATACAATTATGTAAAGTTTAAAAATAAAATAAAATTAAAAAAAAAAATAAAGAAAGCTGAGTGACTAAGAATTGATGCTTTTGAACTGTGGTGTTGAAGAAGACTCTGGAGAGTCTCTTAGATTGCAAGGAGATCAAACCAGTCAATCCTTAAGGAAATCAGTCCTGAATATTAATAGAAGGACTGACACTGAAGCTCCAATATTTTGGCCACATGATGCAAAGGACTGACTCATTGGAAAAGACCCTGATACTAGGAACGATTGAAGGCAAGAGGAGAAGAGGATGACAGAAGATGAGATGGTTGGATGGCATCACTGACTCAATGGACATGAGTTTGAGCAACCTCTGGCAGTTGGTGATGGGCAGGGAAGCCTGGTGTGTGTCAATCCATGGGGTCACAGAGATGGACATGAGAGTGAGTGAACTAATAATAGTAATATTTATATGTAAATAAAAGAAAAAATAACAGCTATGCTAATAGCATTAGATTCACCAAGGTGAAAGAGGAGAGTGAAAAAGCTGGCATGAAACTAAACATTAAAAAAAAAACTAAGATCATGGCATCCAGTCCCATTGCGTGCTAACTCACTTTGAGACCCAATGGACTGTAGCCCGCCAGTCTCCTCTCTCCATGGGATTTCTCAGGCAAGAATATGGGAGTGGGTTGCCATTTCCTTCTCCCAGGGACCTTCTCAATTTCTTGATCGAATTTGCCTCTCCTGCATTGGCAGGCATATTCTTGAACTCTGAACCTCCTGGGAAGCCCATAACAAAGCTAGATGGCATATTAAAAAGCAGAGACATCATTTTGCCCACAAAGGCTCCTATAGTTAAAGCTATAAGGAAGCTACAGTCACCACCTACAGTGATTTTGGAGTCCAAAAAAATAAAATCTGACACTTTTTCCCATTATATTTTTCATAAAGTGATGAGACTAGATGTCATGATATACATATATATATATATATATATATATATATACATATATTTAATATTGACTTTCAAGCCAGCAGAATAGATATTTTTCTGGAATTCTCTTGATTCTGAATGATCCAACAGTGTTGGCCATTTGATCTCATGTCCCTCTGCCTTTTCTAAACCCAGATTGTACATCTGAAAGTTTGCGGTTCATGTACTGCTGAGGCTTAGCTTGGAGGATTTTGAGCATAACCTTACTAGCATGTGATATGATTGTAATTGTACAGTATCATGGACATTATTTGGCCCGGCCCAATAAAGGACTTCCCTTATAGCTCAGCTGGTAAAGAATCCTCCTGAAAAGCAGGAGATCCCAGTTCAATCCCTGGGTCATGAGGATCCACTGGAGAAGAGATAAGCTACCCACTCCAGTATTCTTGGGCTTTCCTGGTGCCTCAGTTGGTAAAGAATCCACCTGCAGTGCGATAGACCTGGGTTTGGTGTCTGGATTGGGAAGATCCCCAGGACAAGGGAAAGTCTACCAACTCCAGTATTCTGGCCTGGACAATGCCATGGACTATACAGTCCATGCAGTCACAAAGATTTGGATGCAACTAAGTGACTTTCACTTTCTTTCACTTACTTTTTTGGATTTAAGTGAAAACTTTTCCAGTCTTTGGCCATTGCTGAGTTTTCCAAATTTACTGACATATTGAATGCTGATGATTGCACTTTAACAGCATCATCTTTAGGATTTGAAATAGCTCAGCTGGAATGCCATCACATCTACTAACTTAGCTTATAGTAAAGCTTCCTAAGGCTCATTTGACTTCATACTCCAGAATGTCTTGCTCCAGGTGAGTGACCACAGTTTATGGTCACCAAGACCTTTTTTGTATAGTTCTTCTGTGTATTCCTGCCAACTCTTCTTAATCTCTTCTGCTTTTGTTAGGTCCTTACTGCTTCTGTCCTTTATGGTGCCCATCTTTGCAGGAAATATTCCGTTGATATTTCCAATTTTCTTGAAAAGATCTCTAGTCTTACCCATTCTATTGTTTTCCTCTATTTCTTTGCATTGTTCATTTAAGAAGTCTTTCTTTTCTTTCCTTGCTATTCTCTAGAATTCTGCATTCAATTGAGTATGTATTTCCCTTTCTCCCTTGCCTTTCACTTTTCTTTTTTCCTCAGCTATTTGTGAATCCTCCTTAGACAACCACTTTGCCCTCAGCATTTCTTTTTCTTGGGGATGACTTTGGTTACTTCCTCCTGTACAACATTATGAACATCCATCCATAGTTCTTCAGGCACTCAGTCTACTATATCTAGTCCCTTGAATCTATTTTTCACCTCCACTGTATAAACATAAAGGATTTGATTTAGGTCACACCTGAATGGCCTAGTGGTTTTCCCTACTTTCTTCAGTTTAAGCCTGAATTTTGCAATAAGGAACTGATGATCTGAGCCACAAACAGCTCAAGGTCTTGTTTTTGGTAACTGTATAGAGTATCTCCATCTTAGGCTGCAAGGAACATAATAAATCTGATTTTGGTATTGGCCATCTGATGATGTCCTTGTGTAGAGTTGTCTCTTGTGTTGTTGGAAGATGTTTACTGTACCAGTGTGTTCTCTTGACAAAACTGTTAGCCTTTGTACTGCTTCATTTTGTACTCTAAGGCCAAACTTGCCTGTTACTCAAGGTATCTCTTAACTTTCTACTGTGGCATTCCAATACCCTATAAAAGATAAATTTGCCCATCCAGTCAATTTTAGCCCACCGATTCTTTTTTTTTTTTAATTTTATTTTATTTTTAAACCTCAAACACTGTATTAGTTTTGCCAAACATCAAAATGAATCTGCCACAGGTATACATGTGCTCCCCATCCTGAACTCTCCTCCCTCCTCCCTCCCCAAACCATCCCTCTAGGTCGTCCCAGTGCACCAGCCCCAGGCATCCAGTATCGTGCATTGAACCTGGACTGGCAACTCGTTTCATACATGATATTTTACATGTTTCAATGCCATTCTCCCAAATCTTCCCACCCTCTCCCTCTCCACAGAGTCCATAAGACTGTTCTATACATCAGCGTCTCCCTTGCTGTCTTGTACACAGGGTTATTGTTACCATCTTTCTAAATTCCATATATATGCGTTAGTATACTGTATTGGTGTTTTTCTTTCTGGCTTACTTCACTCTGTATAATAGGCTCCAGTTTCATCTACCTCATTAGAACTGATTCAAATGTGTTATTTTTAATGGCTGAGTAGTACTCCATTGTGTATATGTACCACTGCTTTCTTATCCATTCATCTGCTGATGGACATCTAGGTTGCTTCCATGTCCTGGCTATTATAAACAGTGTTGCGATGAACATTGGAGTACACGTGTCTCTTTCCCTTCTGGTTTCCTCAGTGTGTATGCCCAGCAGTGGGATTGCTGGATCATAAGGCAGTTCTATTTCCAGTTTTTTAAGGAATCTCCACACTGTTCTCCATAGTGGCTGTACTAGTTTGCATTCCCACCAACAGTGTAAGAGGGTTCCTTTTTCTCCACACCCTCTCCAGCATTTATTGCTTGTAGACTTTTGGATTACAGCCCTTCTGACTGGTGTGAAATGGTACCTCATAGTGGTTTTGATTTGCATTTCTCTGATAATGAGTGATGTTGAGCATCTTTTCATGTGTTTGTTAGCCATCTGTCTGTCTTCTTTGGAGAAATGTCTATTTAGTTCTTTGGCCCATTTTTTGATTGGGTCATTTATTTTTCTGGAATTGAGCTGTAGGAGTTGCTTGTATATTTTTGAGATTAGTTGTTTGTCAGTTGCTTCATTTGCTATTATTTTCTCCCATTCTGAAGGCTGCCTTTTCACCTTGCTAATAGTTTCCTTTGATGTGCAGAAGCTTTTAAGTTTAATTAGGTCCCATTTGTTTATTTTTGCTTTTATTTCCAATATTCTGGGAGGTGGGTCATAGAAGATCCTGCTGTGATGTATGTTGGAGAGTGTTTTGCCTATGTTCCCCTCTAGGAGTTTTCTTAAGATGTTGATGTTCTCTCTTGCCATTTCTTACTCGACCACATTCAGCTTACCTTGATTCATGGACTTCACATTTCAAGGGCCTATGCAGTCAGACTTTAAATTCACCAACAGACTTTCTACACCTGAGTGTCATTCCCATTTCGGCCCTGCTGCTGTATTCTCATTGGAGCTATTAGTAAGTGCCCTTTACTCTTCCCCAGTAGCATATTGGACACCTTCCGACCCTGGGCGCTTGTCTCCTGTCATCATATCTTTTTTGCCTTTTCATGCTATTTGTGGGGTTCTCCAGGCAAGAATACAGGAGTGGGTGATACTCATGATCACAAAAGACTGAATATTTTGTTTGGTTATAAGACTTACTATACTCCTCAAGACATGGAAAGTAAATCATATTCCCTGTAGTCTCTTGCTTTTCACACTCAAATGTTTCTCCTTTCTAAAAATAAATGCAAGTTTCCAAGGAATTTCTAATAATTCTAATCTTCTTAGCTTTGAAGGGTGATATTGCAAAGAATGTTTAGCATAAAATATTTTTCTTAAGTAATGATTTCTATTATAAATGTATACATTAGAACCATTTTCATATATGTACTTATGGCACAAAAATAAAGAATTAAAGCTGATGCAAGGCCACTTTTTTTTTTAATCTATATATATATCATAGATTTTAAGTCCTTCTGAGAGGATGCTAGATCTGCCTGAGTATTATCTTGCTTACTCATTATAGTTCTTTGATTGAGGCTGAATTATCATTTTTCTGAGAAGTTAAGAGAGATTTAGAAAGTTTTAATGAAAGTTTCAATCATTTAGCTAGTATTATCTAATTCATGTTCTGTGTGAACTTAGCATCTACTATAGTTCCTTGCAGGGAAGGGCTTCATGGAGTAGGTAGTATTTTAAAATAAAAAAGGAGGGCATTATGCTCAGCTAAGTGAACAGCCTCAGCAAATTCATAAAATGACATGAAATTTGCATGAGGACAGTACAGTTTGGGAAAATAAAATCAATATCCAAATATGTTTTTTTTTTCTATTTTTCCTAGCAATAATTATATTCTGCTTCTGTTTTTGAGGTTTATAGCAGTAACCAAGTGATTTTTACATGCAAATAGGATGATAAATTCAATCTAAATATCTCTTATAAAGAGGAAACACCTACACAAATCCTTATTAAAATTTATACTTACCATAGAAACTACAGACATATGTCAACCCCCAAATAAATCCAATTTGAACATGGAATGTTTCTTTCAAGTAAGAGGGAATGCAGTTATATGAAAAATTTATCTACCCTTGACCCTGTATCAAAGTTCAGCCCAAATCATTTGTGAAGCATCCCAGAAGTGTAAATGAAGCCAGAGTCTCAGTATTACAATCAGAGCAGAGACTATCATCTATAATTAAATTATGGATTATTATAACTTTATTACCCACCAACTTGGCATTAAATAGTGTGAATCACAGCATGGGGGTCTCTGTCAGCTAATGCTCCTGAGTGGAGGGTTCAGATGAGACCATTAGAGCTGAAAATCAAAGCAAGCTTCCAATCTTTAGCAAGGAGATAATGCCCTTCCATATTGTTTAAAGTAAATGAGAGGGCCCAGAACAGAGGCAACAATTTTCCCATGGGACAGATGTATTTGAAAGCATTTCTTAACTTTCTTAGAAAATAAAAATTTGAAAAGTGGTTTAATTAATGTCCTTAACTAAATATATTTATTATAAAATGTGCCCCCCAAAGGGGAGAGCACTAAATGATAAACAAAAAGAAAGCTATCCTCCTGTCCTACCTCTGAGACAATTATAAAATACCATAAATAGAATAAACAAAATAAACACATCCCTGAACAAGCCTACCACCAGATTTTTTTTCAGTTAGACATTAGAGTCTTGAATTATTAGAGAAACTCACCAACTCATTCAAATAAAATCAAAATAACAAATGCTAATGATTTGCCAACAAAGGTTCATCTAGTCAAGGCTATGGTTTTTCCTGTGGTCATGTATGGATGTGAGAGTTGGACTGTGAAGAAGGCTGAGTGCCGAAGAATTGATGCTTTTGAACTGTGGTGTTGGAGAAGACTCTTGAGAGTCCCTTGGACTGCTAAAGCTAAAACTCCAGTACTTTGGCCACCTCATGCGAAGAGTTGACTCATTGGAAAAGACTCTGATGCTGGGAGGGATTGGGGGCAAGAGGAGAAGGGGACGACAGAGCATGAGATGGCTGGATGGCATCACTGACTCAATGGACATGAGTCTCAGTAAACTCCGGGAGTTGGTGATGGACAGGGAGGTCTGGCGTGCTGCGATTCATGGGGTTGCAAAGAGTCGGACACGACTGAGCGACTGATCTGATCTGAATGATTTATTGGTACTTCTATCTAAGCCATTAATGATGGCAAATCTATATACCATCATTAATGGCTTTTTAATACTTTATAAAATAATTTCTTAATGTTCAACAAGGCTTTCTAAAAAAAAAAATTGTTCTTCCTTCAGAAAAATTTTTGTTCTACAGGTTAAATGATTCTATAACTATAAATGATTACATAGCTCTAAGTCTTATGATTTATTTTAAGGTTTCAACTGAAATAGGTGATTTCGCCATTTTGCAAATAGGGAGCTGAGAAGAGCAAATTGAGACCATAAATACACAAAAGACAAAAAATAGTAGGTGTTGAAGATGGATCCCAACTCACAGTCTGCATGTCACCGTGTGTATGTTGTCACTTCATGGATGTTGTGCTTTTGTTCACAGATCACTGAGTTTTACTTGATTTGTAAGATTGGTGGATTAAATAATCATCCAAGGATATCAAAACATAGATTCAAATTTTATTGTTACTACTCTTTTGTTTTTGACAGTAAAAACGTTTCATGTGTATTTTAAAGATCTGATTATGTGACGGAGGCATATGTTTGAGAAAAGAAAAAGGGCAGTATTGCAAGGATCCGCCTCAGGTAAGAACAGCAAAAAAACACAATGTTTATCTTTTGACAAACATGATGCTTAAATAATAGCCATGCTGTTGATAACAATCAATACTTCAGGAAAATGCTAGTGGAAAAGGAGGGTCAGTTGCAGTCATTCCTGTGTAGTATCTTTTTAACTCATGCTGTCACTGATGGGCTTTGCCTCAAGAAACTAAAGTACACTTTAAGGTCCAGATGATATTATGATTAATAGAAACATTTCTATATGCCAGAATTTATTCAATGATAGATATGTGAGTCTTCAGTTTATTTAAATACACCACAGACAATTAGGTAATTTCACTCTGGTGCACCAATAACTTAATACTCATTTAATAAATCTCTATTAATCCTTTAACTCTTTAATATTGTCTGTAAGTTACTGAAAACCCCACACCCATGTTTAAATGATAGAGGGGAAAATTGTGCAGAGTTGCTTAGTCTCTCCTACTACAAATGCACAAACCCTGGAGCTTTTGTAACAGGAGCTCTAAAATAAGAGATAGTGAAGTGATGCCGAAGTCCATTTCTAGAGCATAAATCAGAAAGATTTAAAGACCCTTGGGAATAGAGAACATGATGGAGCAGAATGGTGCATTTGCCTTTTACTCTTAAGGACTCAAGTTTTAAATTTATTACAAACAAAATGATTTTGCTAACCTCAGGCTATCATAAGATCTTATGAGACCTCCTTTATATGAGATGGAAGGATACTCTCAAGGAAGTACATGAGACACAGGTAAACATTTTCATATCTGGAGATATAGATCTAAAACACATATACATGAGGCTTCCTAAGAAAGGTAATGCCAAAGAATGCTCAAACTACCGCACAATTGCACTCGTCTCACACACTAGTAAAGTAATGCTCAAAATTCTCCAAGCAAGGCTTCAGCAGTATGTGAACCATGAATTTCTAGATGTTCAAGCTGATTTTAGAAAAGCAGAGGAACAAGAGATCAAATTGCCAACATCCACTGGATCATCAGAGTTTCAGAAAAACTGTTTCAGTTTTATTGACTATGCCAAAGCTTTTGACTGTGTGGAACACAACAAACTGGAAAATTCTGAAAGAGATGGAAATACCTGCCTCTTGAGAAACCTGTATGCAGGTCAGGAAGAAACAGTTAGAACTGGACATGGAACAACAGACTGGTTCCAAATAGGAAAAGGAGTACATCAAGGCTGTACATTGTCACCCTGCTTATTTAACTTATATGCAGAGTACATCTTGAGAAACACTGAGCTGGAGGAAGCACAGGCTGGGACCAAGATTGCTGGGAGAAATATCAATAACCTCAGATATGCAGGTGACACCACCCTTATGGCAGAAAGTGAAGAAGAACTAAAGAGCCTCTTGATTAAAGTGAAAGAAGAGAATGAAAAAATTGGCTTAAAGCTTAACATTCAGAAAACTAAGATCATGGCATCTGGTCCCATCATTTCATGGCAGATATATGGGGAAACAGTGGCTGACTTTATTTTTCTGGGCTCCAAAATCACTCATGAAAAGATGTTCAACATCACTCATTATCAGAGAAATGTAAATCCAAACACAATGAGGTACTATTTCATGCCAGTCAAAATGGCTGCTACCCAAAAGTCTACAAGCAATAAATGCTGGAGAGGGTGTGGAGAAAAGGGAATCCTCTTACACTGTTGGTGGGAATGCAAACTAATACAGCCACTATGGAGAACAGTGTGGAGATTCCTTAAAAAACTGGAAATAGAACTGGCATGTCAGCAATCCCACTGCTGGGCATACACACCGAGGAAACCAGAATTAAAAGAGACACATCTACCCCAATGTTCATCGCAGCCCTGTTTACAATAACCAGGACATGGAAACAACCTAGATGCCCATCAGCCGACGAATGGGCAAGAAAGCTGTGGTACATATACACAATGGAGTATTACTCAGCCATTAAAAAGAATACATTTGAATTAGTTCTAATGAGATGGATGAAACTGGAGCCTATTATACAGAGTGAAGTAAGCCAGAAAGAAAAACACCAATACAGTATACTAATACATATATATGGAATTTAGAAAGATGGTAACAATAACCCTGTATGCGAGACAGCAAAAGAGACACAGATGTATAGAACAGTCTTTTGGACTCTGTGGGAGAGGGCAAGGGTGGGATGACTTAGGAGAATGGTATTGAAACATGTATATTATCATATGTGAAATGGATCGCCAGTCCAGGTTGGATGCATGATACAGGATGCTTGGGGCTGGTGAACTGGGATGACCCAGAGGGAGGTTATGGGGAGGGAGGTGGGAGGGGGGTTCAGGATGGGGAACACGTGTACACCTGTAGTGGATTCATGTCGATGTATGGCAAAACCAATACAATATTGTATAGTAATTAGCCTCCAATTAAAATAAATAAATTTATATTAAAAACACACACACAAACACAATCACTGCAGATGGTGACTGAAGCCATAAAATTAAAAGATGCCTGCTCCTTGGAAGGAAAGGTATGACCAACCTAGATAGCATATTAAAAAGCAGAGACATTACCTTGCCAACAAAGGTCCATCCAGTCAAGGCTATGGTTTTTCCAGTAGTCGTGTATGGATGTGAGAGTGGACTATAAAGAAAGCTGAGGGCCGAAGAATTGATACTCTTGAACTATGGTGTTGGAGAAGACTCTTGAGAGTCCCTTGGACTTCAGGGAGATCCAACCAGTCCATCCTAAAGATCAGTCCTGGGTGTTCATTGGAGGGACTGATATTGAAGCTAAAACTCCAATACTTGGCCACCTGATGCAGAGAGCTGACTCATTTGAAAAGACCCTGATGCTGGGAAAGATTGAGGGCAGGAGGAGAAGTGGACGACAGAGGATGAGATGGTTGGATGGCATCACTGACACAGTGAACATAGGTTTGGGTGGACTCCAGAAGTTGGTGATGAAGAGGGAGGCCTGGCGTACTGTAGTTAATGGGGTCGCAAAGAGTGGGACAGGATTGAGTGATTGAACTGAACTGAAGGTGGTGCAGTGGTCAAGAACCCACCTACCAATACAGGAAATGCAGGTTCAATTCCTGGGTCAGGAAGATTCCCTAGAAGAGGAATCTCTTCACTCCAGTATTCTTGGCTGGAAAATCCCATGGACAGCTAAGCATGGAGGGCTACAGTCCATGGTGTCAAGAAGATTCAGATATGACTGAGTGACTGAGCATGCACGCCTACACACATATATATATATATGTAAATATCTGTATGTAAAAAGGAGCCTGATGTTTACCATTTAAGGTAAAGATAAGAAATAATTTTGTTACCAAAATGAATGCACTTTTTAGGACAATTTTATATTTTTCTCTATTTTATGGAGGAAAATAATTTTATACTACATAACTTATTAGTATTAAGACAATAACTTATTGTGTCTTAATTGTCAAAGTAAATTTTGTATCACAACGGCTTATTCAGGATTAATTTGTACTGTGGAGAATTTGGATCCACTTATGTAACACTAGGTGATGTTAAAAAAAAAAAAATCCAGGTTTGAGAGGTATGTTGTCTGACAAGGCAATACATATTTAATTATTTCATGGCATTAAAATTTCAGCTTCAGTCAAACATATTTTAGTCCCTGATTTTGTACAATTATTGTTATTGTTTTTGGTTACATAATGACAAATGCAAAATATTTGCCTTATTAAACAAAATAATTATAAGCTAGTTAAACTGCCTATAGTTGCCAAATCATACCTATTTAGAGAATTGGTCATAAAATATATTTCAATTAGTGGTTTGATTCAGTTTTCCTATGAGATTTATATGCAATATAGAATTTTCCAATTGTCCTTCAGAAGTCAAGGTATCCAGTTCTAGTTCATTTTGATGAAGGTGAGTTACTTTGCATCATCTGGAAGGAAGCTTGTGCTATTCTTAGTTGCTATAACCAGCTGCATTACTGAAAGCAGGCTCTGTCCTTACACATTATAGATGGATAGCTTCAGATAAGAAAAAGCTATCTTGGTGAATGGTGGCCAGAATTTTGATGTTTCTGTCTAGTAGGTGATTGGGTTATCATTCACATCTCTAGGTGATTTGACAAGATGGCTGACTGGAGCAATAGATAAAGACTCATTGGACTGTTGCAGAGGAAAAGGAATCTAAGAAAAGCATGTGAATTCATTACAAAGAAACAAATACTATAGTTTTCAAGCTAAGGGGAAAAAAGCAAAGAAAATATGTGAAAAATCAGCTGCATTTTCCTTTTGCTAGGCATGTTTTGCATTATTGAGTTATATGAAAAAAGTTAAAAGGATATATTGAGTTTCTTGATTATTTTCTTTTAATCAAGTAACAGGATGACACATTTGTAATAAAGTTGTAAGGCAGTTAGATTCAAATGACATGATTAACTGTAAATGATATGATCTATATAATATGCTTTCTAACAGAACAAAGAAAATCACATGTGCTAGGATCAGTATTTTGATCAGAGAATTCTTTCTTATTCTTTCAATATATCTTATTTATTAAAATTATTTAAAAAATATCTGATGGCTACTGGGATGTTTAAATTACATACATAACAAAGATAAATGTGTTATTTCTTGACTAAATATCTTCTAAATATATAGGGAGGAATTAATTAAATGAGAATGGAAAATCCAAGCTATTTTGAGAACTTGTAACATCAACATTTTATGAATGGCATGGATAAAAAAAAAATTAAAGAATCTGTATTTGGACAATGTGGACTTGCCTCAAGACTCTTATTAGGAGTGCATCTTAGAAAATATATTTAATCTCTTCTTGACCCAATGTGCTTGACCCATTTTTAGAGTATGATAATAACTACCACACAAGATTACAGAAAGGATTATGGTGAATGAAAATTAGTCATACCCTCTGACTGACATTTTTTTTTTTTTTTTGTCTTTCTGGAGATTTTGTAGTAATTTCTCCTTTCATGCTTACTTACTGCAGTAGGGAGAAATTCCTAAGTTTGACTGTGGAGAAAGAGTGGATGTTGACTCAGATATTATTTTAAAAAATCACCCAAGTGACTGCAAACACTTATTTTCTAGACTTATAACTCTGAATACCTTGGTCAATTTTTTAAAAATTGTTAATTAGCTAATCTGATCACAAATTAATTTGGCTTCATAAACATTAATATCTGACTCTTAGACATGAGAATTATCACATAAATATTGGAGCATCTTATATTGGTAAGTCCTATCTTTTCATATATATTTTAAAATATTTTTTATGTTTGTTCTAATGTTATTGAAGTAAATGATTTTAAACCTATAAAGTGAGATTGCATGCACTGAAAATTAGGTAGCATATTTCCTAGAAATAACATTTTTAGATGCTTGCTTTATTCCTTTATTTGCTGGTAGACTTCTTTAAGGCAGGAAATATTTGGTGTAATAGAATGAGCTGGACCCTCCATGTTCACTTATATAGACTGTGGTAAGAAACTGTAATTTTATTCCAACATCAGTGTATTATTAAAAATATTTAATTATTAGCAAGTTAACATTAGGAGAGAATGATACTTAACTAGGCAATATATTAAAATAATGAAACTACATTCTCAAATAAACTAGAAAGTAGTATGTGTTCAAGGCATTCTCTAGAAACTGTTGATCTCTCAAAATAAAATTCTAATCTGTTTTACCTACTTATAGGTCACTTGTAAAATAATTTCCAGCTTTTTAAACAGTACTGAAATGTGACTTAAAGCTGTTAAATATTTGGGGTAATTTTGAGTTGCATAATTTTGAAAAATAATACATGTATTCTTTGTCCCATTTTCTCTTCTCTATAGCTATTAACTTTGTCTCTGTAAGAATTCTGAATAAACATACAACTCTACCTAGGTAATTCCTGTTTATATTTTAAATAAAGTTATGTTTACTGTGCATTCTTTTAAGAAATTAATGCATATTAATATGAAACATTTGTAAACTGATGCATAGCACCACTTCAATATATATATTTATGATCATTTTGAATTTACTCTTTATGCAGTTGATATATAACAGAAATGCTTCCTCAAGCCAATTTAACCTTGAATTAAAAGGTGATTAATATGTAGAGTAACCATATGGTTTGGTTTCCCTAGACTAGTCCAACTTTATACTTATAGCACTGGCTTTCTTCCAAATTATTCTTGTCAAAAGTGTCTCCAATTGTATGAAAATTTATATGTCACTTGAATAATACACTTCTGAGTTAATGTCCACTATATGTATTCAGATTTATGTATATTTATCTTTTTACATTGTTTCCCAAGTTTAATAATGTAAAAAAAATTCTGATAGCACTTATAAACACAGAATTTTTAACTTAGCATTATTTTTTGGTAAAATTTCCAAGGTAGAATCACTGACTGAGAAGTGGCATGCTGTTTTCAAACTATTGTTGCATGTGACTCAATACCTTTGTAGTGTATTTTTTCATCGTGGAGTTGAGGTGTTTTCCAACCTTTTTTCTACCACATGTCCTCTATGCTGTCACTGCACAATCCTGTCAGTAAATGCAAACTCAGCACAAATATTTAACTATCGTAAAATGTGAGGAATATGAAAACTGCTTTCTCTATCATAGATGACAAGAGCAATGTGTTTCTCATTTAATCATCTGCAGCTCAACACTGAGCTGAGACATTCTTTTCAAAAAATGTTGACCGGATTTCATTTTAGTATTTGTATATATAAGATGTATACACACATACATATACATAATATATCTAAATATACATATGTATTTGAATTTTAGGTTCTCTGCTGCTGCTGCTGCTAAGTTGCTTCAGTCGTGTCCAACTCTGTGCGACTCCATAGACAGCAGCCCACCAAGGCTCCCCCGTCCCTGGGATTCTCCAGGTAAGAACACTGGAGTGGGTTGCCATTTCCTAGAGCAATGCAAATAATATTTTGTTGTATTAAGAACACCATCTTTAACCTTTCAATAGTTTTTTTAAGTGTACAATACATAGTAACAACTATAGATATGAGATCTCTGAAAATAATTAATCTTTCATAATTGAAATTTTATACACATTGGTAGGCAACTCCCCACCCCTCTATCCCCAGATCAGGAACTATTATCCTATTCTTTGTTTCTATGAGTTTGATTATTTTTAATTACTAATATAAATGGGATCATGTATTATCTGTTATTTTGAGAGTGGCTTATTTCAGTTAATATAATGTTTTTCAGGTTCAGATTGACTTTTTTTTTAAGGTTGAATAATATTCCAATGTATGTATATACACTTCCTTTAACTTTTCCAAAATATCAAAATGTAGGGAATACTTCCAAACTGATTTTATGAGGACAATATTCCCCTGATAATAAAAGCGGAACAAGACATCACATAGAAAGATAGCTGCTGGCCAATATACCTGATGACCCTAAATAAAAAAAAAATAATAAATAATAAAATACTTGGAAACCAAATTCAGTGGCACTTTAAAAAGGCCATAAATACAACAAAGTGTGACTTAACCCTTGATGGTTCAACATATGAAAGTCAGTCAAAGTGATACACCACATTAACAGAATGAAGGATAAAAAAATCACATGATCATCTCAATGGCTACAGGAGAAGCATTTGACAAAATCAATAGTTTTTCATGATAAGAACTCTCAACAAACAAAGATTACAAGGACACTTTTGTTTTTGTTCAGTCACCCAGTAGTGTCTGACTCTCTTTGACCCCATGGACTGCAGCACGACAGGCCTCCCTATCCTTCACCATTCCCTGGAGTTTGCCCAAGTTCATGTTCCTTGCATTGGTGATGCCATCCAGCCATCTCATCCTCTTGACATATCTTCTGTCTGATAAGTAAATAGAATTCTGTGAATTATTTATTGGAATTTAGTCTCAAAGCACTTTTGTTTTCAATTATATTTGAAATAAAACTACAATAATTTTTGTTGGAATTATCTTTAACTTGTTCACTATTTTGAGAAAGCTAGGTCAGAATGAGTTATTTTATTTTGGAAAAACCCTAATGCAGAGACTATTCTGTCCTTTCACTGAATATTGGAAAAATCTGCAAAGCCTGAAAAATTAATTACAGATTAAAACCAGTGATGATGGCTCAAGGTTTCCCCTTTTTATAAAAATGCTTTCTATAAAGGTAACTAGAGGAGAAAAGCCTGTCAACTGTGAATTGTTTCTACCAAGTATCCTTCAGTGTCAATAGTATGAAAACCATAGCAAATTCATTCTTTTAGAGAAAGTTACGCTTGTTCAGAGTTTATAACTTTGGTCAGAAAACAAACCATGATATCAAGCCGAAACTGTTATATTAAAAAAAAATGTACGAATGTTATTTTAAAATACTTATATCAAACAATTACGTGTGCATTTTGAAAATACCTAATTCAACTTGGGCCTTGTGAATCTGGTGTTAACTTGTGTGTGAAAATTAATTAGTATATTCTGTACCTTATGGTGTTGAAATGTTTACAAATATTCTTTTCTTCAGTTTACAAGGGTTACAGTATCTGATTTTTCAAATTTGAAATACTAATGTCTATTTATATATCTATATCAATATCTATATACTTTGACACTACATTAATTTCAAATGATTTTGCCATGCTGATTCCATATGTTCACATTGGAAAGTTGACTTTTATATGGTTAATAATCTGGTGAATTTACATATATAATCTCATATTTTTATCATAGATTTTATATTAAAAAATTTCAAAAGTTTTTAGATCATTGATCTACATTTTAAAGGATCCTTTATATATGTCATGGTTTTCTCTTACATAGACTTTAGCTGTCTTGTCAAAGATTAAGTTATGATTATGTCTTGCAACTTTATAAATTATGTGGAAGTATACTTCTTTATTTGTGATAGATAAAACAGTCAAAAACTATGTTTGCCACAAAGCTTCATTTTATTTTATGACACAACCATATGGTTAGTTAGTGGTTTGAGGGGGCTAAAAAGATGATCCCAACTTGTATTATAATTTACTGAATATTATGATTGCCACTTTTAATGATATCATCTACAAAGGCTAATGATACACTGGATAGTATAAGAATGCCAATTAAAGGGTGATGGTCATTTCAAAGGTTAATGCATGTAACTCTTTAAAGAGAATAAATTACTGCAATGCAATCCATTTTAAGGAAAAACTTCCCTTTTATGATGATGTGACCAATTATTCTATTGGCAGGTCAGTAGACATACAATCATTTCATCCACTACCATTAAAATGCTTTAATAAAAGCTTTTGTATGTGGAAAATGTAGATCTTTTAATTTAACATCCTTAAAAAGAGATTTGTATGAAATATAATTACTTTAATAAGAGAAAAGGAGAGCTGTTTCAAGTTTTAGAGAAGTTAAAATGCACTAAAAAAAAATGTCATAGCCATATTAAGCAAATCCCATTGCTGTATGTCCCATTAACATGGATGCACATAATTATACATAAACACCAATCAGAATTTATTTTTCCTTTGAAAATCTCAAGAGTTTATAGAGTGACAGATCAAAATTGATTGCTCTGTAAATAATAGGTTAGAAGAAAGAACTATCATATCTGAGCATTCTGAACCTCACCTCATTCTGGAAAGAAGCTGAGGTAAGTGAGAGAAATGGTCTGTTGGCTCCTAATTCATGAAGTGACAGTGATGAATGAATGGAAGTCAACTCCAGCTGTAGCTGTATTTTAGCTTTTGGATACTTATTTGCTACTAGAGGCACTGAAAAAAAACAAAATTTCCTGTTAGCAACCAATAAATACTTTCTTTAGAGTGGTATCTAAACAGTGTCAGATAGGGAGTCAGTTCATTTTTCTGAGAAGGAACACTTCTTTGTTAACAGCTACAAAAGCATCTGAAGGCATGTAACTCTTTGGGGAGCCACATTAGATATCTGAGGAACATTGTAATCAGAAGTTTCAGTTTTTCCAAAGTTAAGCAAGTTGAACAACCTGTGGAAAGACAAGAAAATAGTGTTTATGTTAAGGATGTTCATCTCTGTGCAAGATTTTGAAAAGAGAAAAAATTCCAAAGCAGGAAGCTAAATTTAAGGAGACAAAGATAAACTAATAATAGTACTTGTTGCCTAATTTTCCTAAGGACAATTTAATCCCTCTACTCTATAAAAACTCTTCCTTAAAAAGTCACCAAAATCTGACTGGCAAACCCGAAGTCCTACCTTCATAGCTCTTCTCATTCATTTATTCTTGGTTGAAATTAAACTCATTTCCAAAGCTATGAAACGAAATCAATGTTTTCATAGTGACTCCATTAGAAGCAATCATATAGGAATAGGCAGGAATTTCAGACCAGAAGATCATTGCCTAATTTTGTTGAATTCAAATTCTACATCTATAGAATGAGAATTAAAAGACCTAATACATATGTATACTATATATATATATATTAAATAAAAATATGAGCTATCTGAAAAACCTTAGCTGATTAATAGTTACTTTAATTATATGTCACCCCTTATCCCATTTATTGCCTTAACTTTTTCTTTTCTCTGATATTAAATAATCTTGAACTATTATAATAATTCTAATAGTTGTACATGGACTATGCATATACTTTTTAATAACTTTTTTCTTACTCTCTCCCTCTGCCTCTCATTTATGTATATAAGGTTACACATTTCAGAAAAGTACTATTCCAATGACAACAAATTATTACTTATTGAAGAGGCAAAATGTCTACGTACATATAATCAGCTTAAGTAATAGAATATTTTATCAATAAAATTGAGTCTTGTGAACATACTTCCTGGAGAAGGAAATGGCAACCCACTCTAGTGTTCTTGCCTGGAGAATCCCATGGACAGAGGAGCCTGGCCATCTAAAGTCTATGCAGTCACAAGAGTCAGATACAATCTAGCAACTAAACAACCACCATATATACTTCTGCAATTTCATTGCTTTCTTCCCCACTCTCTCAAAGAGAAAACCTATTTCATTAGTTTCAAAAATATTTACACTTATCTTCCTTTTTACATTTATGGCATATACTCTTCATATATATCTATATATATCTATAATATTTTATTACTGGCTTCTATCCTAAATAAAGAGTATCATAATATAGCAGACATGCATAAGTGGGCTTCTGCTGGGGCTTTCACTTGTAGGTGAAAATAATCAATAAACAACCTATGATAGGAATAGAAAAAAAAAAATTATTAGAATCAAACTGAGTAAAACAGTCTAAGGAAAATAGATTTCAGGAGCATTTGAATGGTGTTCCACAAGACCACAAAACAGGGGAGGCTTACATAGGCAAAAACCTCAGAGTTTAAATTAGTTACATGAGATGTTTATCAAGAATAACAATGGGAACTGCAAGAAGGTAAGGATACTTGTTAAAGAAAGATTGATGGGGATACAAAATAGTTGAATGGTTACAAGAGATCTTGAGACCATGGGTTGCAGCTGGTAGCAGATACTGTTTTGATAACAGCAGGTAGTGTCTTTAGTGGTGATCAGATACTCAGTCATGGGCTCCTCTGTCTATGGGATTTTCCAGACCAGAATACTGGAGTTCATGGCCACTTCCTCCTCCAGGGGCTCTTCCTGACCAGCACTTCTTATGTCTCTAGCATTGCAGAAAGATTCTTTACCAGTAGCACCACCTGTGTCCTTGAGTTTAATGCAATTCAGAAAATTCAAGTTTTCAGTAATGCAGGAATGTCTGAAACATCTGCAATGGCCACCCAGCTTCATTTTGAATGTGTGAACCAGTTATTCTAATTTTTATTTTTCATGTGTTCTTTTCTTTAATAGTTAAAGCAAATGTACAAATGCATGTTTGACAGCCCATAAGACAGGGTATCCTAGTTAGTATAAAGTTCAAGTCATGTATAATACAGAATAACTTCTATATGTAAATTTATTTCATCACCTTTCTCACCTAATAATGTGTTGGTGAGATTCATTCATGTTGCTACACAAACATTATTTTTTTCTTTTAATGGCAAAATGATGTTCTGTTTTTTTACCTATGACATAATTATTTTCTCTGTTATGTAAGGTCTATTTTCTTAAACTTAGTTTCTATTATATGCATCTTAGTCTGTTCAGGCTGCTATGACAAAATACCACTGATTAAGCGACTTTATAAACAACAGAAATTTTTTCTCACAGTTCTAGAAAATTGAACACCCAAGATTATGACTTGAGTAGATTAAGTGTTTTGTTAGGGTTTACTTTCTAGATGGTGATATTTTGCTTTTTCCTCACTTGGTGGAAGAGGGTAGAGAGTGTTATGGCATCTCTTTTAGAAAAGAATCACTAATTTCATTTGTGAGGTCTCCATCTTCATGACTTCCCTGGTGGTTCAGTGGTAAAGAATCCACCCACAAATTCAAGAAGTGTAGGTTCTATCCCTGGATTGGGAAGATCCCTTAGAGGAGGAAATGGTAACCTACTCCAGTATTCTTGCCTGGGAAAACCCATGGATAGAGGAGCCTGGCTGTCTATGGTCCATTGGGTCACAAAAGTTGGACACGATTTAGTGAATAAACTACCACCAAATCTTCATGACCTGTTAATTCCTAAGCCTGGAAAGTCTAGGCACAAGAATAGCCTTCTCATGCATAGGCATTAGAAGGCAAAACCACCTCCTTGTTTTACACTCAATGAGCCCATGATGCATGGAGGAATGGTATTTGAAACAGAAATTTGGTAGCATCTGAGCAAGAAACTCTGACCTTGAAAACTGTGGAATATGCTCAAATAAGTATGCATGGGTTGCTGATAACTGGATAAAAAGACAAAGCAGACCCCAAAGCCTCTTCATTCTTGTGGCTAGAAGAGTTTCCAGCCTGCAGCGTGAGCAGAGGGAATCTCATGCCATCCTCTAGTAATCTTGGCCATGGTGTAATATAATTATGCCACTAGAATTGCTGTTTCGATTCCCTCTTCCATGGGTTTTGCTTAGGTACTCATGAAAAAGATTCAAAATTGTCCCTGGTGGAAGCCCAAATAAGGAATTTCAAATGACACAATTGTACAGGGAGGAAAATGGGGATCACCCTCATCTAAACCATGGAAAATTAACCCATATTAACAACCTAAACCGGAGAAGGCAATGGCAACCCACTCCAGTACTCTTGCCTGGAGAATCCCATGGATGGAGGGGCCTAGTGGGCTGCAGTCCACGGGGTCGCTAGGAGTCAGACACGACTGAGCGACTTCACTTTCACTTTTCACTTTCATGCATTGGAGAAGGAAATGGCAACCCACTCCAGTGTTCTTGCCTGGAGAATCCCAGGGACGGGGGAGCCTGGTGGGCTGCTGTCTATGGGGTCGCACAAAGTCGGACACGACTGAAGCGACTTAGCAGCAGTAGCAGCAGCAACAACCTAAACTGCTCCTATTGCATACCCCTCACTAACTGGTATGCCCACAACTCTTCTCTTAGTGTGTAACTTTTGCCCTGCTCTAAGTAAATCTCTACTTTGTTTTCTTTGCACATACTGTGCTTCCAATGAATTCAATACCTGCCTTGTAATCTTAGTCTCTTTGTTGAATTCTTGCCTCAAAGAAAACAAGACTGAAGTTCTCTTGCCACCAAAATCAGCTCCACTCCATAACATCATGGCTTTGAATGTGAGAATTCCAACATACATAATTTGAGGATACACAAAATTTGAGATAACAGCAATGATATACCCAGTATTTTGATTTACATGTATCCCTATTATATTTGATTTATTTTGTATTTATTAATCTATATCTATCTAGATATACATATATATATGTATGCCAAGTCACTTCAGTTGTGTCCGACTCTGTGCGATTCCATGGACTGCAGCCTACCAGGCTTCTCCGTCCATGGGATTCTCCAGGCAAGAACACTGGAGTGGGTTGCCATTGCCTTCTCCAATATATATGTGTGTATATATATATATATATATATATATATATATATACACACACACACACATATACATATGGCTTCCCTGGTGGTTCAGACAGTAATGAATCTGCCTGCAATGCCACAGACCCAGTTTTGATCCCTGGGTCAGGAAGATCCCCTGGAGAAGGAAACAGCAAGCCATTTCAGTATTCTTGCCTAGAGAATTCCATGGAGAGAGGAGCCTGGTGGGCTACAGGCCATGGAGTCACAAAAAGTTGGATATGACTGAGTGACTAACACTTTCACTTCTTTACATTTGTTTTAAAATATGATCAATCTTGAACTCACCACTCAAAACAATAGCTAGATGTTTACCAGTAATTTAGTTATATCTACATCTTCACTCTACCTTTTAAATTTTTATATTCATTATTCCACTGCTCTTCTGTTTTCTGTGTTATTGCCACATATATATGTACCCGCACAAGCACTGCATTATTTAGACTTCTTTGGATTTTAATTTTATAGAATGAATGTGAAATTATTTAATCTGGGCCTTTTCTTCACTGAAAATTATAGATATTATTTGGATATGAGAGATATTTCTTCAGGATACAATTTTTTAAATCAAATAAGTGATTTACAAATATATTTTTCTGAGTCTATGGCTTGTTTTTTTTTTTTTTTATTTTTTAGCAATGTCTTTTTCCTCACAAACATTTTTACAACTGATCAATTCTAATTTAAGAATTTTCTTCTATAAAGGTGACTTTGGTGTCATATCTAAAATCTCATTGCCAAAATCAATACCACATGAATTTTCTCCTATGTTTTCTTCCAAATCTTTATAGTTTTACATTTTTACATTTGGATCTAGTATCTAGTTTGAATTTTCTCTTTTCTCTCTTTTCTGGTAGAAGATGGGTGTGGAAATGGTGTTACGGGTTTGAGGGGGGCTTTGACAGTGGTTATTTTCTCTTTGATGCTGCAAGTTTCAACAATGATTTTCCAGGTATGTTCCTTTGTCTTTGTTCTATAGATTAAGATAGATTTTTGTATGAAAAGATTCTCCATTCGTTTCACTCTCTCTTTCCCCCACTGTGTCCACAAATCTGTTCTCTTGAATGCGTCTTCATTGTGGCCCTGCAAATAGGTTAGTTAGTACCATCTTTCTAGATTCCATATATATATGTGTTAATATACAATGTTTTAGCAGTGAGTACTGTGACATTCCTATAGCCAGCACCCCAGAAAAAGCTTTTTCAGGAAACTCCACAATCTTTCTAGTGTGTCTGTTTTCCTGACGAAAAAATCTGCAGAGTGGTGAGAATTTCCAACAACATGGCCCACAGGGATTTCACACTTTCACTCTAATCAATACACAGCCATTACTAATTATTAAAATTTGTTTGCTGAATCTCCCTGTAGGCTTATGAATTTGCCTATTTTTCCTTTATTTTCCTTTTTTCATTTTGCTCCATATATTTTAAAGTACTTTTAATAGGTCTATACATACTGTGAATGTTTTGAGTTTCTTTTTGTCACTGTCCATTTTGTCACCCTCAATGCATTCAAGTTCACCTCATCTATTTCTTTTTTAATTTATTTATTTTTAGTTGAAGGATAATTGTTTTACAGCATCGTTTTGGTTTCTGCCATACATCAACACGAATCAGCCATAGGTATACATATGTTACCTTCCTCTAAAATCTCCCTCCCAGCTCCCTCCCAGTTCCATCCCTTTGTTGTCACAGAGCAACAGGTTGAGCGCCCTGCATCATACAGCAAATTCCCAATGGTTATCTATTTTGCATATGGTAATGTATATGTATCCATACTACATTTTCCATTCTTCTCACTCTCTCTTTCTCCCACTGTGTCCATAAATCTGTTCTCTATGTTTGTATCTCCACTGTTGCCCTGCAAATAGGTTAATTAGTACCATCTTTTTAGATTCTATATATATGTGTTAATATACAATGTTTGTTTTTCTCTTTCTGACTTACATTGCTCTGTATAAACCAGGCTCTAGGTTCATCACCTCCTTAGCATTGACTCAAATACTTTGTATGGCTGTGTAATAGTCCATTGTATACATGTACCAAACTTCTTTATCTATTTATCTATTGAAGGACATCTAGGTTTCTTCTATGGCCTAACTATAGTAAATAGTGCTGCAACAGACCCTGGGTTACATGTATCTCTTTCAATTATGGTTCTCTCAGGGTGTATACATTGGAACTGACAAACAGATTCAAGGGATTAGATCTGAGAGACAGAGTGCCTGAGGAAATATGGACAGAATTTTGTAACATTGTACAGGAGGTGGTGAACAAAACCATTCCCAAGAAAAAGAAATGCAAACAGGCAAAATGGTTGTCTGAGGAAAACTTACAAATAGCTGAGAAAAGAAGCAAAAGGCAAAGGAGAAAAGGAAAGTTATACCCATCTGAATAACAGTGAATAGCAAGGAGAGATAAGAAACCTTCCTAAATGAACAATTCAAAGAAATAGAGGAAAACAATAGGATGAGAAATACGAGAGATCTCTTCAAGAAAATTAGAGACACCAAGGGAACATTTCATCAAAGATAGGAAAAATAAAGGACAGAATCAGTATGGACCTAACAGAAGAAGAAGATATTAACAAGAGGTCACAAGAATACACAGAATTAGTAGACAAAAAAGATCTTCATGACATAGATAACTACGATGGTGTTATAACTTACTTAGAGCCAGACATCCTGGAATGTGAAGTCAAGTGGGCCTTAGGGAGCATCACTATGAACAAAGCTGGTGGAGGTGATGGAATCCCAGTTGAGCTATTTAACATCCTAAAAGATGATGCTGTTAAAGTGCTGCGTACATTCTGCCAACAAATTTGGAAAACTCAGCAGTGGCCACAGGACTGTAAAAGATCAGTTTTCATTCCAATCCCAAAGTAGGGCAATGCCAAAGAATGTTCAAAATACCAGACAATTGCAATCATTTCAGATGATAGCAAAATAGTGCTCAAAATTATGCAAGCTAGGCTTCAACAGTACATGAACTGAGAATTTTCAGATGCTCAACTAGATTTAGAAAAAGCAGAGGAACAAGAGATCAAATTGCCAACATCCAGAATTTCAGAAAAACATCTTCTTCTTCACTGACTACGCTAAAGCCTTTGAGTGTGTGAAACATCGCAAACTGGAAAATTCTTAAAGATATGGGAATACCAGACAATCTTACCTGCCTCCTGAGAAACCTATATGTAAGTCGAGAAGCAACAGTCAGAACTGGATAGAGAAGAACAGACTGGTTCCAAACTGGGAAAGGAGTACGTCAAGGCTGTATATTGTCATCCTTCTTATTTAACTTATATGCAGAGTGCATCATGCGAAATGTTAGGCCACATGAAGCACAAGCTGCAATCAATATTTCTGGGAGAAATATCAATAACCTCATATATTCAGATGACATCACCATTATGGCAAAAAGTGAAGAAGAAATAAAAAGCCTCTTGATGAAAGTGAAAGAGGAGAGTAAAAAAGCTGTCTTAAAACTCAACATTTAAAAAACCAAGATCAAGGCATCTGGTCCCATCACTTCATGGCAAATAGATGGAGAAACAATGGAAACTGTGACATATTTTCTTTTCTTGGGCTCCAAAATCACTACAGATGGTGACTGCAGCCAAGAAATGAAATGATGCTTGCTCCTTGGAAGAAAGGTTATGACCAACCTAGACAGCACACTAAAAAGCGGAGGCAGTACTTTGCCGACAAAGTTCTGTAAAGTCAAAGTATGGTTTTTGCAGTAGCCATGTATGGATGTAAGAGTTGGACTGTAAAGATGGCTGAGCATCGAATAAATGATGCTTTTGCACTGTGGTGTTGGAGGAGACTCTTGAGAGTCCTTTGGACTGCAAGGAGGTCAAACTAGTCAGTCCTAAAGGAAATCAATCCTGAATATTCATTGGAAGGACTGACTGATGTTGAAGCTGAAGCTCCAATACTTTGGTCACATATGTGAAGAGCCGACTCATTGGAAAAGACCCTGATGCTGGGAAAGATTGAAGGCAGGAGGAGAAGCAGATGATAGAGGATTCTATAGTTAAATGTCATCACTGACTCAACAGACCTGAGTTTGAGCAAGCTCTGGGAGATGGTTAAGGACAGTTAAACCTGGTGTGCTGAGGTCCATGGGTTTGCAAAGAGCCAGACACAACTGAGTGATTGCATAATAACAGGGTATATGCCCAGCATGGAGAAGGCAATGGCATCCCACTCCAGTACTCTTGCCTGGAAAATCCCATGGATGGAGGAGCCTGGTAGGCTGCAGTCCATGGGGTCACTAAGTGTTGGACATGGCTGAGCGACTTCACTTTCACTTTTCACTTTGATGCATTGGAGAAGGAAATAGCAACCCACTCCAGTGTTCTTGCCTGGAGAATCTCAGGGATGGGAGAGCCTGGTGGGCTGCCATCTACGGGGTTGCACAGAGTCGGACACGACTGAAGCGACTTAGCAGCAGCAGCAGCAGCGTATGCCCAGCAGTGAGATTTTTGTGTCAGATGTTAGCTCTATGTCTATTTTTTTTTTTAAAGAAACTCCATACAGTTCTCCATAGTGGCTATATCAATTTATATTTCCACTGACAGTGAAAGAGAATTCCCCTTTCTCCACATCCTCCCCAGCATTTGTTTGTAGATTTTTTTTGACAATAGCCATTCTGATTGCAGTCATGAAATTAAAAGACGCTTACTCCTTGGAAGGAAAGTTATGACCAACCTAGATAACATATTGAAAAACAGAGACATTACTTTGCCAACAAAGGTCCGTCTAGTCAAGGCTATGGTTTTTCCAGTGATCATGTATGGATGTGAGAGTTGGACTATAAAGAAAATGGAGCGCCGAAGAATTGATGGTTTTGAACTGTAGTGTTGGAGAAAACTCTTGAGAGTCCCTTGGACTGCAAGGAGATTCAACTAGTCCATTCTAAAGGAGATCAGTCCTGCGTGTTCTTTGGAAGGAATGATGCTAAAGCTGAAACTGCAGTACTTTGGCCACCTCATGCGAAGAGCTGACTCATTGGAAAAGAGTCTAATGCTGGAAGGGATTGCGGGCAGGAGGAGAAGGGGACAACAGAGGATGAGATGGCTGGATGACATCACCGACTCGATGGACATGAGTTTGAGTGATTTCCGGGAGTTGGTGACGGACAGGGAGGCCTGGCATGCCTCCCGTTCATGGGGTCGCAAAGAACTGGACATGACTAAGCGACTGAACTGAACTGATTCTGACTGGTGTGCAGCTTGTCTTTTATTAATGTCTTTGCACCCCCTTTCTTAAGCTTAATGTCTTGTTGGTATACTTTTGTCTCATACTTTCACACTAACCTCATCTTTATATAAAGTGTGTACGTTCCTCCCTTCCCTCCCTCTTTCTTTCTCTGTGTTAAATTGGAGACATAACTCATTTATTTTCATCTTACTTACTAATATAATGATGAAGTCTACACAAATCCTTTTGCTGCTTGAATTGCATCTTCTGGGTTCCAATATATATTTTATTAAAATTGGTTCTTAATGTTTACATTTCTATTCCTCTTACTCTTTGATCTATGAGTAATTAAGAAGTATTTTCCTAAACTTTAAATAACCTGGGGTTTATTTAACTATTACAAATGTGTATATAATTTTGTTATGCTGCTGCTAAATTGGTTCAGTCGTGTCCGACTCTGTGCCACCCCATAGACAGAAGCCCACCAGGCTCCCCCATCCCTGGGATTCTCCAGGCAAGAACACTGGAGTGGGTTGCCATTTTTGTTATAATATGGTCTAAAAGATAAAATACAATTATTTACAGCTTAGTAAATTCTTAGTTTTTCTTATTTATTATATACCCTTTTATATTCACTTTCTAATAGTTTATGCAGATATATTTATTATAATTATCTGATTGTTTTTTCAGTCCTAGATTTAATTAAACAATTATGACAATAAAATATAAAATTGTTATACCTCCTTATACTTGTCAGAGATACTAGAATAAGTTTTACACAAATTAATTTAATTTTTAAAATGAATCTATGCAATAAGCACTATTATTATTCTCACTTTATAGGAAGAAATTTAAGTTTGACATAGTAATTTATCAGATATAACAGCTAGTAAGGGACAAAATGATATTGTAATATAGAATGATCAGAAAAATTCTTTTAAGAATAGTTTAATGGGTGAATTTTATTTCTCACATTTCTAATTTATGATATATTTTCAGGTTATTTTATATGCTAACATTCCCTTAGTGTTTTTAATATGTCCATTTGTTTAATCTAGAATTCTTAATTTTTCAGTTCTAGCAATCCTGATCTTGATACTCTTCAGTAGTGCATGAGTGTATATGTGTCTATTTCACTTAAAATGATGATGTTAATAACATATCTTATAACTTTAGTCTGAAGCTCACTACCCACTGAAGGTATCAGCTATTCTCTCAACCATTATATACTTGGTTAAGTCTGGGACCCAGGGCTGGGGACAGCCAATTATTTCAGTGGTAGGAAGAACAAGATCTCAGTTGAAGAATTCCAAGCAGGTAAAATCACAATCATTTCCCCATCCCACAAAACATTTTATCAGAACAAGGCTCCATCCTTTGTTAATGAGGAAAAAAAAACATTGGAGCTGCTTGTCTTTAGATTACTTCCTATCAGGCCAGGAGGTTTATATAATGTCAAAAGTAACATTCAGGACTTAGTTACCATCATTTTCCCAATTGCTCAAAAGTACAGGAATTCTGCACTGATTTTGTTATTGAAGTACCATGTATGGCTTAGATGCTCAGTCCTGTCTGACTCTTTGCAACCCCATGGACTGTAGACTGTCAGTTTCCTTTGTTTATGGCATTTTCCAGGTAAGAATACTAGAGTGGGGTGCCATTTCTTTCCCCAGAGGATCTTCCTGACCCAGGATCAAACCTGTGTCTCTTAAGTCTTGTGCACTGACAGGTGGATTTTTTTTTTTTTTTTTTACCACTAATGCCACCTGGGGAACATAATACACAGGTCTAAGAAAAATCAGGGGCAGGGCCAGATACTGTTTCTTCCAAGTTAACAATGAGCAAGTGCAAGAGAGTAACTGTTTGTTTGTTTTCACCATTTCATTCATTCGTGTTTGACTGCCTCCTGCTGTATGCCAAAGCCACTGTGCAAAAAATGCACAAGATCAAAGCAGTTTCCATTGTCACCCTAATTAATTCCTATAATAGAATGTCTTTCTGGTTCCTTTAACATTATATCTGGTATTTATCTTGTGGAGCGGAATGAGTAATCTGGTTCAGAATCTCCATAGGAAGACATTAAATGCCACTAAATGTGTACAGTTCAGGAACACAAATTGAAAAAAAAGAAAGATTATCTGAATGAAATATAAAAATCCATGAGCTTATAAGAAATATACTATAATGAATAAAACGTTTGAAAGAAAAAGGATGGAAAATATACTGATGCAAAAATTAAAATAAGATGTAGTAATATTAGACAAAATAAATTTTTAGAAAGGTACATTTTATGAAAAGTCAGTAATTTCATAACCACTAAAATTTAATTCACAAGAGATGTATAAAATTAATAAATATGCATAAATATAATTATATAGCCTCAAAATGTGAAGGAAAAATTGAGAGAACTTAAAAAGAAATAGACAAAACTATACTTCCAAAACTATGTTGAACAGTAATGGTGAAAGTGGGCACCCTTGTCTTGTTCCTGATTTTAGGGGAAATGCTTTCAATTTTTCACCATTGAGGATAATGTTTGCTGTGGGTTTGTCATATATAGATTTTATAATGTTGACGTATGTTCCTTCTATTCTTGCTTTCTGGAGAGTTTTTATCATAAATGGATTTTGAATTTTGTCAAAGGCTTTCTCTGCATCTATTGAGATAATCATATGGTTTTTATTTTTCAATTTGTTAATGTGGTCTATTACATTGCTTGATTTGTGGATATTGAAGAATCCTTGCAACCCTGGGATAAAGCCCACTTGGTCATGGTGTATGATCTTTTTAATGTGTTGTTGGATTCTGATTGCTAGAATTTTGTTAAGGATTTTTGCGTCTATGTTCATCAGTGATATTGGCCTGTAGTTTTCTTTTTTGTGGCATCTTTGTCAGGTTTTGGAGGACTCAACCTGCCTGACTTCAGGCTCTACTACAAAGCCACAGTCATCAAGTCAGTATGGTACTGGCACAAAGACAGATATATAGATCAATGGAACAAAAAGAAAGCCCAAAGATAAATCCACGCACCTATGGACACCTCATCTTTGACAAAGGAAGCAAGAATATACAATGGATAAAAGACAATCTCTTTAACAAGTGGTGCTGGGAAAATTGGTCAACCACTTGTAAAAGACTGAAACTAGAACACTTTCTAACACCATACACAAAAATAAACTCAAAATGGATTAAAGATCTCAATGTAAGACCAGAAACTATAAAACTCCTAGAGGAGAACATAGGCAAAACACTCTCTGACATAAATCACAGCAGGATCCTCTATGACCCACCTCCCAGAGTATTGGAAATAAAAGCAAAAATAAACAAATAGGACCTAATTAAACTTAAAACTTCTGCACAAAAAAGGAAACTATAAGCAAGGTGAAAAGACAGCCTTCAGAATGGGAGAAAATAATAGCAAATGAAGCAACTGACAAACAACTAATCTCAAAAACATACAAGCAACTCCTACAGCCCAATTCCAGAAAAGTAAATGACCCAATCAAAAAATGGGCCAAAGAACTAAATAGACAGTTCACCAAAGAAGACATACAAATGGCTAACAAACACATGAAAAGATGCTCAACATCACTCATTATCAGAGAAATGCAAATCAAAACCACTATGAGGTACCATTTCATGCCAGTCAGAATGGCTGCAATCCAAAAGTCTACAAGCAATAAATGCTGGAGAGGGTGTAGAGAAAAGGGAACCCTCTTACACTGTTGGTGGGAATGCAAACTAGTACAGCTACTATGGAGAACAGTGTGGAGATTCCCTAAAAAACTGAAAATAGAACTGCCATATGAGTCAGCAATCCCACTTCTGGGCATACACACTGAGGAAACCAGAATTGAAAAAGACACGTGTACCCCAATGTTCATTGTAGCACTGTTTATAATAGCCAGGACATGGAAGCAACCTAGATGTTCGTCAGCAGATGAATGGATAAGAAAGCAGTGGTACATATACACAATGGAGTATTGCTCAGCCATTAAAAGGAATACATTTGAATCTGTTCTAATGAGGTGGATGAAACTGGAGCCTCTTATACAGAGTGAAGTAAGCCAGAAAGAAAAACACCAATACAGTATACTAACGCATATATATGGAATTTAGAAAGATGGTAACAATAACCCTGTGTACGAGACAGCAAAAGAGACACTGATGTATAAAACAGTCTTTTGGACTCTGTGGGAAAGGAAGAGGGTGGGATGATTTGGGAGAATAGCTTTGAAATATGTATAATATTATATATGAAACGAGTCGCCAGTCCAGGTTTGATGCACAATACTGGATGCTTGGGGCTGGTGCACTGAGACGACCCAGAGGGATGGTACGGGGAGGGAGGAGGGAGGAGGGTTCAGAATGGGGAACACGTTTATACCTGTGATGGGTTCATATTGATATATGGCAAAACCAATACAATATTGTAAAGTTAAAAAATACAATTAAAAAAAAAAAAACTATAGGGGGAGGAGCCAAGATGGCGGAGGAGTAGGACGGGGAGAACACTTTCTCCCCCACAAATTCATCAAAAGAGCATTTAAACATCGAGTAAATTCCACAAAACAACTTCCGAATGCCGGCAGAGGACATCAGGCACCCAGAAAAGCAGCCCAACTCTTCGAAAGGAGGTAGGAAAAAATATAAAAGACAAAAAAAGAGACAAAAGAGGGAGGGACGGAGTTCCGTCCCGGGAAGGGAGTCTTAAAAAGAGAGAAGTTTCCAAACACCAGGAAACCCTCTCACTGCCGAATCTGTGCCGAGCTTTGGAAGCACAGAGGGCAACATAAAAGGGAGGGGAAAAAAAAAAATAAACAATTAAAAATCGCGGATTGTGAGCCCTATGGGAACTCCCCCAGCGGAGAAGCAGCGCAGACGCCTGCACACGGCATTAGCAAGCGGGGGCTGGGCAGGGAAGTGCGGCACGGGCTGTGTCCCTTAGAGTAAGAATCGGGCCGAATGTCCTGAGCGCTATCTGAGCGAAATAATTTGGGCTAGCAAACCAGACTGTGGGATATCTACCACGCGAAAAGCCAGCCCTAACCTAAGACACCGCCAGGCCCGCGCACAGAACAAAGGACTGAACAGAGATAGCCGGCTGCAGACCTCCCCCTCCGGTGACAGGCAACCAGAGCCGGAAGGGGGCAATCGCAGCCCCAGAGAGACACTATCTATAAAACTGTAAGCAGGCTTCTTTGCTAACTAAAACTTCTTGGGGGTCTGGACGGTCAACATCTGCCTGAGAAGGTGCGCCGGTTTTACACCCAGATAACCGAGTGGCGGGGAGGCGATAAGTCGCAGCATTGGCGCCCGCCAAGCACCTCATCGCCTGAGCTGCTCGACCTGGGAAGAACACAAAACGCAGGCCCAACCGAGTCTGCGCCTCTGAGGACTACCCGAGTGCCTGAACCTGAGCGGCTTGGACCTGGGAGCTCAGTCCAGGGCCGGCCTCTGATTGTTCCCGGCGGAACAACCTAGAGCCCAAGCAGTGTGGGCAGGGAGGTTACACGCGCCGTGAGCGGGGGCAGACCCAGTGTGGCCGAGGCACTTCGAGCGCACGCCAGTGTTATCTGTTTGCAGCATCCCTCCCTCCCTCCCCACAGCGCGGCTGAACAAGTGAGCCTAAATTAAAAAAAAAAAAAAAAAAAATAGGGTCCTCCACCGTCCCCTTTGTGTCAGGGCGGGAACCAGACACTGAAGAGACCAGCAAACAGAAGAAGCTCTAACAGAGGGAAACGCCTTGGAAGCTACAGGCCATAGATTAAAACCCTGTGGTTACTACGGATTACATAGGAATGGGCCTATAGATCTTGAGAAATATAAGTCGGACTAAGGAACTGCCAAAAATGAACTGAACCCACAATACTCACAACAAAACCAGAGAAAGACCTAGATATATTTTTACTATTTTTACGATCAATCTTTCTTTCTTTCTTTTTTTTTTTTAATTAAAAAAAAATTTTTTAAGTCCTCTATTGTCCTTTAATTTTCACTTTTATAACTATTACTTTGCAAAAAAAAAAAAAAAAGACCCTATTTTTTTTTTTTTTTCTTCTTCAGCAAACTTCATATATATATTTTATAATTTTTTGACCGTGGTTTTTTTTTTTTTTTTTCTTTTTTCTTTTTCTTCTTTTCTTTAACATTGCATTTTTGAAATTCCAAACTCTACTCTAGATTTTTAATTTTAGCCTTTTGATATATGTTATCAATTTTGTACCTATAGTTTTTTTCATAATTGCTGTGACTTTTTTTTTTTTTCCTCTGTTTCTTTCTCTTCTTCTTTTATATAACATCGTATATCTGCAATTCCAAACTCTACTCAAGATTTTTAATTTATGCTTTTTGGTATTTGATATCAATTTTGTACCTGTATTTTCTTTATAATTTTTGCGACATTGTTTTTGTTGGTTTGTTTGTTTTCTCTCTTTATTTTTCTTCTTCTTCTTTTTTTTTTAACGTTGTATCTTTGAAATTCCAAACTCTACTCTGGATTTTTAATTTTTGCTGTTTGGTATTAGTTATCAATTTTGTACCTGTAGTTTCTTTATTACTTTCACGACCTTGTTTGTTTTTCTTTGTTCGTTTTTTCTCTCTTTCTTTTCCTTCTCCTTTTCATTAACATCGCATTTTTGAAATTCCAAACTCTACTCTAATTTCTAATTTTTGTTTTTATGTATTTGTTACCAATTTTGTACCTTTAAGAACCCAATCTTCAGGACCCATTTTTCACTAGTGTACGAGATTACTGGCTTGACTGCTCTCTCTCCCTTTGGACTCTCCATTTTCTCCACCAGGTCACCTGTATCTCCTCCCTAACCCCTCTCTACTCTACCCAACTCTGTGAATTTCTGTGTGTTCCAGACGGTGGAGAACACTTAAGGAACTGATTACTGGCTGGATCTGTCTCCCGCCTTTTCATTTCCCCCTTTTATCCTTCTGGCCACCTCTGTCTCCTGCCTCCTTCTTCTCTTCCCTGTATAACTCCGTGAACATCTCTGAGTGGTCCAGTTGTGGAGTGCACATAAGGAAGTGACTACTGGCTAGCCCACTCTCTCCACTATTGATTCCACCTCATCTCATTTGGGTCACCTCTAACTCCCTCCTCCCTCTTCTCTTCTCCATGTAACGCTGTGAACCTCTCTGAGTGACCCTCACAGTAGAGAAACTTTTCATCTTTAACGTAGATGTTTTATCAGTGGTGCTGGATAGAAGGAGAAGTTTTGAAACTACTGTAAAATTAAGACCGATAACTGGAAGTAGGAGGCTTAAGTCCAATCCCTGACTCCAGGGAACTCCTGACTCCAAGGAACATTAATTGACAGGAGCTCATCAAACGCCTCCATACCGACACTGAAACCAAGCACCACACAAGGGCCAACAAGTTCCAGGGAAAGACATAACAAGCAAATTCTCCAGCAACAAAGGAACACAGCCCTGAGCTTCAAGATACAGGCTGCCCAAAGTCACCCCAAAACCATAGACATCTCATAACTCATTACTGGACATTTCATTACACTCCAGAGAGAAGAAATACAGCTCCATCCACCAGAACATCGACACAAGCTTCCCTAACCAGGAAACCTTGACAAGCCACCTGTACAAACCCACACACAGCGAGGAAACGCCACAATAAAGAGAACTCCACAAACTGCCAGAATACAGAAAGGACACCCCAAACTCAGCAATTTAAACAAGATGAAGAGACAGAGGAATAGCCAGCAGATAAAGGAACAGGATAAATGCCCACCAAACCAAACCAAAGAGGAAGAGATAGGGAATCTACCTGATAAAGAATTCCGAATAATGATAGTGAAATTGATCCAAAATCTTGAAATTAAAATGGAATCACAGATAAATAGCCTGGAGGCAAGGATTGAGAAGATGCAAGAAAGGTTTAACAAGGACTTAGAAGAAATAAAAAAGAGTCAATATATAATGAATAATGCAATAAGTGAAATTAAAAACACCCTGGAGGCAACAAATAGTAGAATAACAGAGGCAGAAGATAGGATTAGTGAATTAGAAGATAGAATGGTAGAAATAAATGAATCAGAGAGGATAAAAGAAAAACGAATTAAAAGAAATGAGGACAATCTCAGAGACCTCCAGGACAATATTAAACGCTACAACATTCGAATCATAGGGGTCCCAGAAGAAGAAGACAAAAAGAAAGACCATGAGAAAATACTTGAGGAGATAATAGTTGAAAACTTCCCTAAAATGGGGAAGGAAATAATCACCCAAGTCCAAGAAACCCAGAGAGTCCCAAATAGGATAAACCCAAGGCGAAACACCCCAAGACACATAGTAATCAAATTAACAAAGATCAAACACAAAGAACAAATATTAAAAGCAGCAAGGGAAAAACAACAAATAACACACAAGGGAATTCCCATAAGGATAACAGCTGATCTTTCAATAGAAACTCTTCAAGCCAGGAGGGAATGGCAAGACATACTTAAAATGATGAAAGAAAATAATCTACAGCCCAGATTATTGTACCCAGCAAGGATCTCATTCAAGTATGAAGGAGAAATCAAAAGCTTTTCAGACAAGCAAAAGCTGAGAGAATTCTGCACCACCAAACCAGCTCTCCAACAAATACTAAAGGATATTCTCTAGACAGGAAACACAAAAATTGTGTATAAATTCGAACCCAAAACAATAAAGTAAATGGCAACGGGGTCATACTTATCAGTAATTACCTTAAACGTAAATGGGTTGAATGCCCCAACCAAAAGACAAAGACTGGCTGAATGGATACAAAAACAAGACCCCTGCATATGTTGTCTACAAGAGACCCACCTCAAAACAGGGGACACATACAGACTGAAAGTGAAGGGCTGGAAAAAGATTTTCCATGCGAATAGGGACCAAAAGAAAGCAGGAGTAGCAATACTCATATCAGATAAAATAGACTTTAAAACAAAGACTGTGAAAAGAGACAAAGATGGTCACTACATAATGATCAAAGGATCAATCCAAGAAGAAGATATAACAATTATAAATATATATGCACCCAACACGGGAGCACCGCAGTATGTAAGACAAATGCTAACAAGTATGAAAGAAGAAATTAACAATAACACAATAATAGTGGGAGACTTTAATACCCCACTCACACCTATGGATAGATCAACTAAACAGAAAATTAACAAGGAAACACAAACTTTAAACGATACAATAGACCAGTTAGACCTAATTGATATCTATAGGACATTTCATCCCAAAACAATGAATTTCACCTTCTTCTCAAGCGCACATGGAACCTTCTCCAGGATAGATCACATCCTGGGCCATAAAGCTAGCCTTGGTAAATTCAAAAAAATAGAAATCATTCCAAGCATCTTTTCTGACCACAATGCAGTAAGATTAGATCTCAATTACAGGAGAAAAACTATTAAAAAATCCAACATATGGAGGCTGAACAACACGCTGCTGAATAACCAACAAATCACAGAAGAAATCAAAAAAGAAATCAAAATTTGCATAGAAACGAATGAAAATGAAAACACAACAACCCAAAACCTGTGGGACACGGTAAAAGCAGTCCTAAGGGGAAAGTTCATAGCAATACAGGCACACCTCAAGAAACAAGAAAAAAGTCAAATAAATAACCTAACTCTACACCTAAAGCAACTAGAAAAGGAAGAAATGAAGAACCCCAGGGTTAGTAGAAGGAAAGAAATCTTAAAAATTAGAGCAGAAATAAATGCAAAAGAAACAAAAGAGACCATAGCAAAAATCAACAAAACCAAAAGCTGGTTCTTTGAAAGGATAAATAAAATTGACAAACCATTAGCCAGACTCATCAAGAAACAAAGGGAGAAAAATCAAATCAATAAAATTAGAAATGAAAATGGAGAGATCACAACAGACAACACAGAAATACAAAGGATCATAAGAGACTACTATCAACAATTATATGCCAATAAAATGGACAACGTGGAAGAAATGGACAAATTCTTAGAAAAGTACAACTTTCCAAAACTCGATCAGGAAGAAATAGAAAATCTTAACAGACCCATCACAAGCACGGAAATTGAAACTGTAATCAAAAATCTTCCAGCAAACAAAAGCCCAGGTCCAGACGGCTTCACAGCTGAATTCTACCAAAAATTTAGAGAAGAGCTAACACCTATCCTGCTCAAACTCTTCCAGAAAATGCAGAGGATGGTAAACTTCCAAACTCATTCTATGAGGCCACCATCACCCTAATACCAAAACCTGACAAAGATCCCACAAAAAAAGAAAACTACAGGCCAATATCACTGATGAACATAGATGCAAAAATCCTTAACAAAATTCTAGCAATCAGAATCCAACAACACATTAAAAAGATCATACACCATGACCAAGTGGGCTTTATCCCAGGGATGCAAGGATTCTTCAATATCCGCAAATCAATCAATGTAATACACCACATTAACAAATTGAAAAATAAAAACCATATGATTATCTCAATAGATGCAGAGAAAGCCTTTGACAAAATTCAACATCCATTTATGATCAAAACTCTCCAGAAAGCAGGAATAGAAGGAACCTACCTCAACATAATCAAAGCTATATATGACAAACCCACAGCAAACATTATCCTCAATGGTGAAAAATTGAAAGCATTTCCTCTAAAGTCAGGAACAAGACAAGGGTGCCCACTTTCACCATTACTATTCAACATAGTTTTGGAAGTTTTGGCCACAGCAATCAGAGCAGAAAAAGAAATAAAAGGAATCCAAATTGGAAAAGAAGAAGTAAAGCTCTCACTGTTTGCAGATGACATGATCCTCTACATAGAAAACCCTAAAGACTCCACCAGAAAATTACTAGAACTAATCAATGACTATAGTAAAGTTGCAGGATATAAAATCAACACACAGAAATCCCTTGCATTCCTATACACTAATAATGAGAAAACAGAAAGAGAAATTAAGGAAACAATTCCATTCACCATTGCAACGGAAAGAATAAAATACTTAGGAATATATCTACCTAAAGAATCTAAAGACCTATATATAGAAAACTATAAAACACTGGTGAAAGAAATCAAAGAGGACACTAACAGATGGAGAAATATACCATGTTCATGGATTGGAAGAATCAATGTAGTGAAAATGAGTATACTACCCAAAGCAATCTATAGATTCAATGCAATCCCTATCAAGCTACCAACAGCATTCTTCACAGAGCTAGAACAAATAATTTCACAATTTGTATGGAAAAACAAAAAAACCTCGAATAGCCAAAGCGATCTTGAGAAAGAAGAATGGAACTGGAGGAATCAACCTACCTGACTTCAGGCTCTACTACAAAGCCACAGTTATCAAGACAGTATGGTACTGGCACAAAGACAGAAATATAGATCAATGGAACAAAATAGAAAGCCCAGAGATAAATCCACGCACATATGGACACCTTATCTTCGACAAAGGAGGCAAGAACATACAATGGATTAAAGACAATCTCTTTAACAAGTGGTGCTGGGAACTCTGGTCAACCACTTGTAAAAGAATGAAACTAGAACACTTTCTAACACCATACACAAAAATAAACTCAAAATGGATTAAAGATCTAAACGTAAGACCAGAAACTATAAAACTCCTAGAGGAGAACATAGGCAAAACACTCTCTGACATACATCACAGCAGGATCCTCTATGACCCACCTCCCAGAATATTGGAAATAAAAGCAAAAATAAACAAATGGGACCTAATTAACCTTAAAAGCTTCTGCACATCAAAGGAAACTATTAGCAAGGTGAAAAGACAGCCTTCAGAATGGGAGAAGATAATAGCAAATGAAGCAACTGACAAACAACTAATCTCGAGAATATACAAGCAACTCCTACAGCTCAACTCCAGAAAAATAAATGACCCAATCAAAAAATGGGCCAAAGAACTAAATAGACATTTCTCCAAAGAAGACATAAAGATGGCTAACAAACACATGAAAAGATGCTCAACATCACTCATTATCAGAGAAATGCAAATCAAAACCACTATGAGGTACCATTTCACACCAGTCAGAATGGCTGCGATCCAAAAGTCTACAAGCAATAAATGCTGGAGAGGGTGTGGAGAAAAGGGAACCCTCTTACACTGTTGGTGGGAATGCAAACTAGTGCAGCCACTATGGAGAACAGTGTGGAGATTCCTTAAAAAACTGGAAATAGACATGCCTTATGATCCAGCAATCCCACTGCTGGGCATACACACTGAGAAAACCAGAAGGGAAAGAGACACGAGTACCCCAATGTTCATCGCAGCACTGTTTACAATAGCCAGGACATGGAAGCAACCTAGACGTCCATCAGCAGATGAATGGATAAGAAAGCTGTGGTACATATACACAATGGAGTATTATTCAGCCATTAAAAAGAATACATTTGAATCAGTTCTAATGAGGTGGATGAAACTGGAGCCTATTATACAGAGTGAAGTAAGCCAGAAAGAAAAACACCAATACAGTATACTAACGCATATATATGGAATTTAGAAAGATGGTAACAATAACCCTGTGTACGAGACAGCAAAAGAGACACTGATGTATAGAACAGTCTTATGGACTCTGTGGGAGAGGGAGAGGGGGGGAAGATTTGGGAGAATGGCATTGAAACATGTAAATATCATGTATGAAATGAGTTGCCAGTCCAGGTTCGATGCACGATACTGGATGCTTGGGGCTGGTGCACTGGGACGACCCAGAGGGATGGAATGGGGAGGGAGGAGGGAGGAGGGTTCAGGATGGGGAACACATGTATACCTGTGGCGGATTCATTTTGATATTTGGCAAATCTAATACAGTTATGTAAAGTTTAAAAATAAAATAAAATTAAAAAAAAAAAAAAGAAAAAAAAAAAATAAAATATCTATAATATAAAATGCATCATAAAAAAAAAAAAAAAAAAAAAAAAAAAAACTATAGCAATGGGTAACTTCAATACATCTCTCAGTAATTGATAAGAAAATGTAAAAGAAAATTGCCAGCAAAAAAATAGAAAGTTTGTGCAACTTCAGTTTGGTATCTAACCTAGTTGACTGTGTAACATTGTATTCAACAATGATAGACATATATGTTTTGCAGGAATACATGGGACAATTACCAAAATTGAATTTGTGTGCGGCCATAGATCAAGTCTTAAAAATCTTACAAATAGAGACATCATAGAGATAATGTATTTTGGTTTATCATGCAACTGAGCTAGAATATTTCTGTTACTACCACTACCTCCATCACTACTATTACTGCAAATACTACTGTATATCATTATCACTATTATCATTATCATTACTATTAATACTAATACAATGAAAATAAATAAATCTATCAAATTTCACTCACTTTGAAATTTAATACATTTCAATCTCACTGATGAGTCAAGAAATCAAAATATAATTTAGAAGACATTATTTGTTGTTGTTCAGTCCCCCAGTTGTGTCCAACTCTTTGTGACCCCATGGATTGCAGCACATCTGCTGAAACTTGCTCAAACTCATGTCCATTGAGTTGGTGATGCCATCCAACCTTCTCATCCTCCTCACCCCTTCTCCTCTGGCCTTCAATCTTTGTCAGCATCAGGGTCTTTTCTAATGAGTCAGCTCTTGGCATCAGGTGGTCAAAGTATTGGAGCTTCAACTTCAACATCAGTCCTTCCAGTGAATATTCAGTATTGATTTCCTTTAAGATTAACTAATTGGATCCCCTTCCAGTCCAAAGGACTCTCAAGCGTCTTATCCAACACTACAGTTCAAAAGCATCAATTCTTCAGTGCTCAACCTTCTTTATGATCCAACTCTCACATCCATACATGGCACTGCAAAAAACCATAGCTTTGACTAGATGGACCTTTGTTGGTAAAGTAATGTCTCTGCTTTTTAATATGCTGTTGAGGACTGTGAGAGCTTTTCTTCCAAGGAGTAAGTGTCTTTTAATTTCATGGCTGCACTCACCATCTCCAGTGATTTTGGGATACAAGAAAAGAAAGTCTGTTACTGTTTCCATTGTTTCCCCATCTGTTTGCCATGAAGTGAAGGGACTGGATGCCATCGTCTTGGCTTTTTGAATATTTAATTTTAAGCCAGCTTTTTTACTCTCCTCTTTTACTTTCATCAAGAGACTCTTTAGTTCTTCTTTGCTTTCTACCGTAAGGGTGGTGTCATCTGCATATCTGAGGTTATTGATATTTCTCCAAGCATTCTTGTTTCCAGCTTGTGTTTCATTCACCCTGGCATTTCACCTGATGTACTCTGCTTATAAATTAAATAAGCAGGGTGACAATATATAGCCTTGATATACTCCTTTTCGAACTTTGAACTAGTCTGATGTTCCATGTCTGGTTCTAACTGTTGCTTCTTGACTTGCATTCAGGTTTCTCAGGAGGCAGGGAGATGGTCTGGTATTCCCATCTTTTTAAGAATTTTCCAGTTTGCTCTGATTCACACACTCAAAGGCTTTAGCGCAGTCAACGAAGCAGATGCTTTTCTGGAATTCTCTTGCTTTTTCTATGATCCAATGGATATTAGCAATTTGATATGTGGTTCCTCTGTCTTTTCTAAATCCAGCTTGAACATCTGGAAATTCTTGGTTCATGTACTGTTAAAGGCTAGCTTGGAGAATTTTGAGCATAATATTGCTATCATGTGAAATGAGTGCAATTGTGTGGGAACTTGAATGTTCTTTCACATTGCCGTACTTTGGGATTGGAATGAAAACTGACCTTTTCCAGTCCTGTGGCCACTGCTGAGTTTTCCAATTTGCTGGCATATTGAGTGCAGCACTTTGACAGCATCCTCTTTTAGGGTTTGAAATAGCTCAGGTTGTATTCTATTACCTTCATTCTTGTTGTTCACCTTGATACTTCTTAAGTCCCACTTGACTTTGCATTCCAAGATATCTGGTTCTACATGAATGATTACAGCATCATGGTTATCTGGGTCATTAAGATCTTTTTTTGTATAGTTCTATATATTCTTGCCACCTCTTCTTAATATCTTCTGCTTCTGTTAGGTCCATGCCATTTCTGTCCTTTATTATGTAAAAGTAATTTAAGAAGTAAAATATTATGAAAACATCAATGTGGCTAACATCAAATAATGACCCTCAATAAATGTACTTCTTCATTCTATAATTTCTTATCTCCCTGGGAATCCATCATTGCTACCCTTAGAAAGATTCTATTTCTCTCTTCCTTTTTTTATCTGGACAGTTTTCTTTTGGTAGCTATTCTTAAAGACGACCCACAATGAACTATATCTCCCAGTTATCAAACTTCTGTGTAGACTCTTCTACATTGAATCTGGAGGGCTGTGTGTTTGTTGCATCCAGTATAATGTAAAAAATAACACTTTTAACAGTTTTAGATTTATACTTTACAAAAGCCAAAACACTTCCCTTTAAGTAATTTTTGAGAGTTTGAGCTGTTCTATAAGAACTTTAGCTATTATACTTTAAGAGATCATGTAGAAAAACAATGTTATGTGGCAGCCTGGATGCAAGGGGAGTTTGGAGGAAAATGGATACATGCATATGTTTGGCTGAGTCTCTTTGTTGTTCACCTGAAATTCCAGGAGCCAGCATATTGCATATTGAGTGCAGCACTTTCCACAGCATCATCTTTCAGGATCTGGAATAGCTCAACTGGAATTCTATCACTGCCGGGAGCCAGCGTGAAGAACTCCGCCCATGGCAAAGGTCATGAGGAAGGAGGCTCGGCATATGCAAAGGCGGGATCGAGCCTCAGGAGTCCCCCTGGAAATTCTCGAGCATCTACCCCCAAAACCAGAGTCTGCCTACTTTCTGCTTTGTGCTTTCACCTACACCTCTGACTTTACGGGGGGCTGTCCTCCACTATCTCTCTCTGAAAAAAGAGTTAGCTTACAGCTCCAGTTAATAATTCCTGAGTGTGACAGTGTTTCAACCTACAAACTCCTTTGGAAATCCTCTAGCCTGCCTGAATAGGTTTTTCTGGCCACATGTGATTGTTCAGAGCCTCCCAACTGTGAGAGGCAGGAGATGTTCTAAACTGTCTAAACACAGATTCCTTTGAGTAGTTAAAAGATTGATTAGAAATTGTATTGGTGAAGGGCTTTTCACTTATTGGGCCAATGTTTGCTGCTAAGTCTCCATACCCCTTACCTACTGTGTCCTTGGCAGTGTATTGATTGATATAATGGGTGTATAGAAATGTAAGTAGTAGCCTCAATGTTTGTAACCTTGGACCCTTGAGTTAATTCTTTTCTTGATTGAGCCCACCTCACCTTTGCCCTATAGGAATGCAGCTGTGTCCAATGCTTTTTTGGAGGCTGGTGCCTGACTTTAGAATAATCACCTTTAGAGAAAAATAAGTTTCTTAAAGTATTAACAGGCCTCCTGGCCAGAAGATGATGTAAATCACCTGAACTTTTGCATATGATAAGTTTGGAAGCCTGGCTTCGATTTGGACCAGGAACTGCTGTCCTTGCATGACTCCACCCCTTCCCCCATTATCCTCTATGCACAACTTAAGGTATAAAACTACTTTGGAAAATAAAGTACGCCCCTTTTTTGTTCACTGAAATTTGGTCTCCCCATGTCGTTCTTTCTTTCACCTTCTGGCTGAATTTTTCCTCTGAGGTGGGGAAGCTCGTCAAGCCTACTAATTTTGCCTGGGCTTCTAAGATCTGACCGGGGAGGCCTTAGTGTCTCCTCTCCTTTGGGAGAACGGGAGGATGCCTGTGGCCTTCGTAGGTGACGTTAATTCCCTGCTTTGGAATTTTATTCAGCCGCTTTTCTCCACTGAATTTCCTCACTGAGCTATCCTCATTTTATTACTCCTTATATCTTTGATAAATATTTAAATAAATAGGTCGCCTACACCGTCTCTCCTTTGAATACCCTGGATCAGCCGGGGCTGGACCCCAGCACTGAAACTATCAAAACATTGTTAATTGGCTATATTCCAATAAAAAATAAAAAGTTTAAAATTTAAAAAAAAGTAAAAAAATGTAGGGTGGCCATGTATAGATGGAAGGAAGATAGGAATACACACCTCTTACGGCCCTGAAATTTTCCTGTTGCCTTAGGAAGAGAGTGAATGAAAGAACTCGAAGCTTCTATCCTAATCAAGACCCCCAGATAACTATATCCCCAGGTGATATCTCTTTAGGTCTATGACTGACTGTCTCTTTCCATCTTCATTATCTCTGTATCTACCTATCCATCCATCCACCCAATAAGAGAAACTCAGCTTACCATTTTCTTTCTTTGTGACTTTATGCAATCTACCTGAACTTCTCAAAGTGTCAATTTCCCTCTTTTTTAGAGAATATATTACTGGTACCCATATTACTTTGAGTGTACTGGGAACTAAATGAGAAAACTAAATGAAATTAATTTAAACTTAAATGAAAAAATTGTATTATAGCATGTGCCACAGGTGTTGAATAAAAGGAATTAATGCTCATTTTGTTGATATAATTGTTGTTATTAAGCAAAGAATAATGTATAAAATTATTTAAAGTTAGAATTATTACAAAGTCTAGGTACTTTTACTTTTAAATACAGTGAAAGATTTATAAATAAGCTATTTATAACACCACCCCTGTCCTTACTCCATGGAAATCACTGACTGTGTGTTATACTATGTTTTGTAATGTGCTCTTTATGAGTACCTATTGAAGAAAACATTTTTAGATCTAAATATCAGAAATCACTTTGCTCATTAAGAATAACTAATATAATCTTTTAAAATTTTGTATAAATTAAAATAAAATTGCTCTTTGCATTGATTGTTAAAAATTTCCAAACCAAGCAGAGGTCTCCTTCAATCAAATAAGTGTACTGGGCTTTGCAACTGACATTGTGGACTCCAGCCTTGGTCCTGGCTTTATGCAATAAAATTTTACATTAGGAAATTTGTTTCTAAAATTAACCTGATTTATATCCAGCTTTTATTAAATACTTAATATCTTTATTCTCTAAAGTTTAGGAAATGATGGTAATACACAGTCCACTTTGAACACAGTGAATATGAACTTTATTTTATTCCCAGTCCCTGGCTTACAGTAAGAACAAAGTCAATATTTACTGAAGGAGTGTAACATAGATCCTGACAGAAAATAGAAAAACTTAAGAACATTTGAATCAATTGGTTATTACATTTATCTTTTATTTTTATCTTTATTTCCAATTTTTATCTCAATGTTCTCAGGGTTTGGTATTTCTGAATGGTTATTAAAAAAAAAAACTGCATTTGTGTCATGTGCATCATTGTGTTTTCAGAGATTGTGAGCTACGTAAGGTCACATTACACAGATGTGAGTGCATACTAGCAAACCTGTTAATCTAAGAGAGTAGTAATCATTGCAAAGTTTATATCACTAGAAGCCAGACTCGTTCTGCTTATCATCTTGTGCAGTTTTTAAATCTCTGGGTTTGAATGTGACCAAACATAAAATGGTAATGATGACAGCATTTACTTCATGAACATGTGGAAACAATATTTTTTAAATGAATTAATGCATTAACACTTTTAGAACTTCATGAAACTTTAACAAAATATCTCTCCCGTGGTGGTTGTTGCCGTTGGTCTTCAGCATTGCTGTTTGTCAGAAAATGAAGAGCTGCACAGAATAGATCAGTTTGAGGGAAGACACTTATTGTCTAAGGTGGCATTTAGAAATCATTCTAAATTCTTATGTACAACTCACTTCATCAAATCTTTGATTTGCTTTCCACTTTTTGTCTCTAAATGCTCATGATACTTTCATGTTTTGTCCCTGTTTTTTTTTTTTTTTGTATTTATACACATACATCTTCATTATTTTATTTTATTTTTATTCAGTGAAATCGATCCCCTTTTCCTATAGTTTTTTGTTGTTTATTTGTATTTTTGCCTTTGTGTTTAGCAGTATAAGCATTTCTTCAACAGTAACTTTAAGTTTCTTTTCTAGAATTTTAATTTTATTTCCTTAAAGATGTATCTACCTCTTTGGAAGAACCAAACAATACATGGCTCACACACATAAAAGAAAACAATAGTTAAATGGAGACCTATTTTTGTGAAAAATTGCAGATATAAATAGTTCAGTGGGATTTTATATTGTCAATTTAAGTTATAAATTTTATACAGACACATGTATAATGTATGTTTGTGTGTTTAATGTATATTTGAAGTAGAGTAATGGCTAAAGCATATGAAGGGCCCATGTGCAATTTCTTCTGAAAAACAATAAAGCCTGTCAGAGATTTACATTCTCTTCTCACAAAAATAGGAAGCATAAGAAGGTATCCTACCTCTGTAGATCTTTGAGTATAAATAGATTTTGTATCAAATTAGTAAATGTACAATAAAGTGAAGCGAAAACACACAATTAATTTTCCAAACAAGTACAGAATGGGAAAACCTGAGGTTTTTGATATTTTGAGCTATAAATAGCATTGCTTTAAACATCTTTAAATATCACTAGAATTTCTCTATCCCTTCCCTAATCCACTTTAAAAAGCTTACGATTATTTCCAAGTGCTCCTTTTACGTAAATTATTTGTACCTTGTATATTATATATGGCTAGTTATATGCATATTAGTTTATGCAGTTTCAGGAACATAGAAAAGCTATTATCATGTTACTGAGGCTATTAATAAATAATAATAGCAGCAGCTTCCTTTTTTAGTGTGTTCTCTTTTCCTTTGTTCATTGATCATGAAAGAATAGTGAAGATCAAATAATGAAATATTTTTTAATATAACAATATATTTTTTACCATTACAGATAAGTTTGAGACATTGTCTTGTTTACATATTCAAGGTGAAAACTAATACTAAGTCTCTGGATTTTAAATGTTTTCTGTGACTTCTGTTGCTTTTTGACAGTTGCAACAGATATTTCACTCATCATGCAATGTAATTGGCATTCTGCCACAGTCACTAAGCCCAGCCACAGATTATTAGCTCTAGGGAACTGCCAGGATGAAGTAAAGCTTTTTCAAACTCCAAGTAAGTAACAGAAATGTTTACAAGGGGGAAAAAAACTGATATATCAAACTTTCCTTTGAAACATCAGTAGTTGCATTTTGAACTTGTCCTAAATTTGAATATTTCAACAGTTGCACTAGGATTCGATTATAAAAATACCCTCTTATAAACTTTGTCAGCATTTATTCCTTAGCAATCACATAAATTATATCTATAAAGATACACAGAATGACTTTCTAGAAAATATTATTATATTCTGCATAAGAGTATGAAGTGATGTTAAGGATAATGTGTGAAAGGAATTGTAAATTTTAAAAGACAGACTTCTACAATTCTGGGTTTGGATTACTACCTAAGATAAAACTGGCTAAAGCTGCTCATAACTGTTCATTAGTTGGAGGTTTCTGGATTGACAGATTATTCCTGATCCCTTCAGCCTCATATACCATTTCCATCTTTCTCAATTGACAAAATAATGCAAGTTATCTGACAGCTCTGATTTCTCTCTGGGGTAGGTTGGCTATAATTAAACACAGAACAGGCACACTGCTCAAAATTTTAATTGATATAACTCATTAAGTAAAAAAAAAAAAAATTTCATTATTTGAAAATTCTTCAGTTTTGTATAAATTAAAATCAATAGAAAATTTCAAGTATTCACAGAGCTTTCAAAGTGTTTGAAAATAAACGTGAGCTTTCTAGTTTGAGTACATGTGAATTTTTGTTTAAGGAAATCCTTCTTATTAAAAAGAAGAAAAAATAAATCTCCTTGGGTCTACATAGGTAAATATAGAGGAGTATTTAATATTTGATTTTTATCATTGGAATGAATTTCATTTTTATTTATTTTTACTTTACTTTTTATGGAAGTATAGTTGACCAACAATATTTTGTTAGTTTCAGGTATACAGTAAAGTGATTCAGTTTTAAATTGTTAAACAAAATATTTTACAAATGTACATGCAGTCAGTGAAGAAATTTTATTTTTATTTAAATTAGACCTCTGTAGTAGACATTTTTAATTCACACTCTAGTTGAGTGTTTTCTTCCACATGATAAATAGGTAGATAGATAGAAAATTAAGTCAAAAGGTTTACATGTGGAGGCAATGTGAATTGTTACATATTTACTAAGTTTTTTCTCTAGTTAAGGTTTTTATGTATGACCTAAAGTTGGTTGTTTGGTTTTAGTCATGCCCGAGGCCAGGGGCGGCGGCCAGGAGGAGCAACCCCACGATCAAGGAGTGGCAGCTGCATGGGCGCAGGAGGGCCAAAAGGAGCAACTCCACGTTCAAGGTCAGGAGGGGTGGCCATGAGGAGATACTCCTCGTCCAAGGTAAGGAGCAGTGGCTGCGCTTTGCTGGAGCAGCTGAGAAGAGATATGCCATGTCCAAGGTAAGAGAAACCCAAATAAAATGGTAGGTATTGTGAGAGGGCATCAAAGGACAGACACACTGAAACCATGATCACAGAACACTAGCCAATCTGATCACACAGACCACAGCCTTGTCTAATTCAATGAAACTAAGCCATGCCGTGTGGGGCCACCCAAGAAAGACGGGTCATGGTGGACAGGTCTGACAGAATGTGGTCCGCTGGAGAAGGAATGGCAAACCACTTCAGTACTCTTGCCTTGAGAAGCTCATGAACAGTATGAAAAGGCAAAATGATAGGATACTGAAAGGGGAACTCCCCGGGTTAGTAGGTGCCCAATACACTACTGGAGATCAGTGGAGAAATAACTCCAGAAAGAAGGAAGGGATGGAGCCAAAGCAAAAAGAATACCCAGTTAAGGAAGCGACTGGTGATAGAAGCAAGGTCCGATGTTGTAAAGAGCAATATTGCATAAGAATCTGGAATGTTAGGTCCATGAATCAAGGCAAATTGGAAGTGGTCAAACGAGATGGCAAGAGTGAACGTCAACATTCTAGGAATCAGCGAAATAAAATGGACTGGGATGGGTGAATTTAACTCAGATGACCATTATATCTACTACTGTGGGCAGGAATCCCTGAAAAGAAATGGAGTAGCCATTATGGTCAACAAAAGAGTCCGAAGGGCAGTACTTGGATGCAATCTCAAAAACAACAGAATGATCTCTGTTTGTTTCCAAGGCAAACCATTCAATATCACAGTATCCAAGCCTATGCCCCAACCACTAATGCTGAAGAAGCTGAAGTTGAATGGTTCTATGAATACCTACAAGACCTTTTAGAACTAACACCCAAAAAAGATGTCCTTTTCATTATAGGGGACTGGAATGCAAAAGTAGGAAGTCAAGAAACACCTGGAGTAATAGACAAATTTGACCTTGGAGTACAGAATGAAGCAGGGCAAAGGCTAAGAGAGTTTTGCCAAGAGAACACACTGGTCATAGTAAACACCCACTTCCAACAACACAAGAAAAGACTCTATACATGGACATCACCAGATGGTCAACACCAACATCAGACTGATTATATTCTTTGCAGCCAAAGATGGAGAAGCTCTATACAGTCAGCAAAAACAAGACTGGGAGCTGACTGTGGCTCAGATCATGAATTCCTTATTGCCAAATTCAGATTTAAATTGAAGAAAGTAGGGAAAACCACTAGACCATTCAGGTATGGCCTAAATCAAATCCCTAATGATTATACAGTGGAAGTGAGAAATAGATTTAAGGGAATAGATCTGATAGAGTGCCTGATGAACTATGGATGGAGGTTCATGACACTGTACAGGAGACAGGGATCAAGACCATCCCCATAGAAAAGAAATGCAAAAAGCAAAATGGCTGTCAGAGGAGGCCTTACAAATCGCTGTGAAAGAAGAGAAGCAAAAAGAAAGGGAGAAAAGGAAAGATATAAGCATCTGAATTCAGAGTTCCAAAGAATAGCAAGGAGAGACAAGAAAGCCTTCCTCAGTGATCAATGCAAGAAAATAGAGGAAAACAACAGAGTGGGAAAGACTAGAGATATCTTCAAGAAAATTAGAGATACCAAGGGAATAGTTCATACAAAGATGGGCTCAATAAAGGACAGAAAACGTATGGACCTAACAGAAGCAGAAGATATTAAGAAGAGGTGGCAAGAATACACAGAAGAACTGAACAAAAAAGATCTTCATGACCAAGACAATCACGATGGTGTGATCACTCACCTAGAGCCATACATCCTAGAATGTGAAGACAAGTGGGCCTTAGAAAGCATCGCTATGAACAAAGCTAGTGGAGGTGATGGAATTTCAGTTAAGCTATTTCAAATCCTGATAGATGATGCTGTGAAAGTGCTGCACTCAATCTGCCAGCAAATTTGGAAAACTCAGCGGTGGCCACAGGACTGGAAAAGGCCAGTTTTCATTCCAATCCCAAAGAAAGGCAATGCCAAAGAATGTTCAAACTACCACAGAATTGCACTCATCTCACAGGGTAGTAAAGTAATGTTCAAAATTCTCCAAGCCAAGCTTCAGCTATATGTGAACCATGAACTTCCAGATGTTCAAGCTGGTTTTAGAAAAGGCAGAGGAACCAGAGATCAAATTGCCAACGTTTGCTGGATCATTGAAAAAGTGAAAGAGTTCCAGAAAAACTTCTATTTCTGCTTTATTGACTATGCCAAACCTTTGACTGTGTGGACCACAATAAACTATGGAAAATTCTGAAAGAGATGGGAATACCAGACTACATGACCTGCCTCTTGAAAAACCTATATGCAAGTCATGAAGCAACAGTTAGAACTGGACTTGGAACAACAGACTGGTTCCAAATAGGAAAAGGATTACATCAAAGCCGTATATTGTCACCCTGCTTGTTTAACTTATATGCAGAGTACATCATGAGAGATGTTGGGCTAGAAGAAGCACAAGCTGGAATAAAGATTGACGGGAAAAATATCAATAACCTCAGATATGCAGATGACACCAAGCTTATGGCAGAAAGTGAAGAAGAACTAAAAAGCCTCTTGATGAAAGTGAAAGAGGAGAGTGAAAAAGTTGGCTTAAGGCTCAACATTCAGAAAACGAAGAACATGGCATCTGGTCCCATCACTTCATGTGAAATAGATGGGGAAACAGTGGAAACAGTGTCAGACTTTATTTTTTTGGGCTCCAAAATCACTGCAGATGGTAACTGCAGCCATGAAATTAAAAGAAGCTTACTCCTTGGAAGGAAAGTTATGACCAACCTAGATAGCATATTGAAAAGCAAGGATATTACTTTGTCAACAAAAGTCCATCTAGTCAAGGCTATGGTTTTTCCAGTGGTCATGTATGGATGTCAGAGTTGGACTGTGAAGAAGGCTGAGTGCCGAAGAATTGATGCTTTTGAACTGTGGTGTTGGAGAAGACTCTTGAGAGTCCCTTGGACTGCAAGGAGATCCAACCAGTCCATTCTAAAGGAGATCAGTCCTGGGTGTTCTTTGGAAGGACTGATGCTGAAGCTGAAACTCCAATACTCTGGCCACCTCATGTGAAAGTTGACTCATTGGAAAGACTCTGATGCTGGGAGGGATTGGGGGCAGGAGGAGAAGGGGACGACAGAGGATGAGGTGGCTGGATGGCATCACTGACTCGATGGACATGAGTTTGTGTGAACTCCAGGAGCTGTTGATGGACAGGGATGCCTGGTGTGCTGCGATTCATGGGGTCATGAAGATTCGGACATGACTGAGTTACTGAGCTGAACTGACTGACCCATAATAGTTATATGCTTTTTTTTATTAACTGTATTTTAAACAGGAGGTTCTTTAGTTTATATTCTTAAAATTAAAACTGTAAATATAAGTTAAATATAAAATGACATATCTACTGAAGAACATTATTAGAAGACTCAGTTCAGTGTTTTCCAGTATATGAAAATACTATTGTAAGGAGGAAGTGATTACTTCATAAATCAAATTACTCAGGAAGATACTAGCATGAATCCCTATAATACTCTTTCAACAGACATTATTCACATCCTCCATTCTTTCATCAAACTTTTGTCAATTTATCGGATTTATTTGTCAAATAATCTGTGCCAGATAATTAGAAACTTTTTTTCCCCAAATTTCCATGTCTTAGATGCATACATCTTACCTGAGAAGTTGCAAATGAATATTAGAGTCCAGATGTCTCATTTACTTATTTATTCCCTTGTATGTTATTCATTTATAATTTGTCATGAGTTTTTTCTAGACCCAGTAGTCATGTATGGATGTGAGAGTTGGACTATAAAGAAAGGTGAGTGCAGAAGAATTCATACTTTTGAATTGTGGTGTTGGAGAAGACTCTTGAGAATCCTTTGGACTGCAAGGAAATCCAACCAGTCCATCCTAAAGGAAAGCAGTCCTGAATATTCATTGGAAGGACTGATGCTGAATCTGAAGCTCCAATATTTTGGCCACCTGAATCAAAGAACTGACTCATTTGAAAAGACCCTGATACTGGGGAGGATTGAAGGCTGGAGGAGAAGGGCACAACAGAGGATGAGATGGTAGGATGACATCACTGACTTGATGTGAATGAGTTTGAGTAAGCTCCAGGAGTTGGTGATAGACAGGGCGGCCTGGCGTGCTGCAGTCCATGGGGTACCAAAGAGTCAGACACAACTGACTGACTGAACTGAAGTGAACTTGCTATGAACATTAGCATAGATCAATTTGTCTGAATCTACTGCTGCATTTGGCAATTTAGAAAGCACCAAGAATAATATAAACAATATAAGACAATGCAAAACAACATGACATAATGCAATGGAATAAATTAAAGGAAAGCTTAAATTTTAGGTGAACAAAGAACTTGGATGGGCAGGACACATCAAGTGATGTAGAAACAGGAAGGATCAACTTTGCTGATGGTTGACAAGGTCAGCACCCCAGAGTAAAACTATGATCAACAACAGTGGTTTGTGCATTGATTGTCCACATTTGGTTCAACTCTCCAGCATCCTTTGCCCTACTCAGAGGAGGAGTATTTGCTCAAAATCCTCTAGAGGCTCACTCTGCATTTTGTTGGAAACTAAGGAAAATTCCAAAAGACTCCTGGAACAGAATGCTAAACCATTAGGAGTGATTTGTTCAGCACACACAGCAAACTAAAACTTTTATATATATATATATATATATATATATATATAACTCTGGTATAAAATAAGAGACTATTTTAAGAATATTTAACCAAGGATAATAAGCCATACCCTAGACCGGGCTTAACTTGCCCACATTGATTGCTTAAAGATATTCTTAATTGAGTATGTAATTTCTTTCAGCAATGTGTTGGGTGGTTCATTGAAAAGACTGGCTCTGGATAAGAGAAGAAATATTTGGCATAATTTAAGAGAAAACATTTGAAAATCATTGAGATATGAGAATGCTAGGTTGAATCTGTCAAGAGATATAATAACAGTGATTTAAGAGCACAAATTCTGGAGTTACAGCACTTGAGCTCCTTTCGACTCTGTCACATACAAAGTGGGTAACTTACTTAACTGTGATCTGAAATGATACTGAAACCATTTGAAGTAGTGTTTGTTAAACTTTGGTCTGATTTAAAGTATCCTAGAAAGATTGCTTAAAATGCTGATTATAGGTTTCTATTATATATTGATTACTAGATCAAGATAAATCTATCATTGGCAACCATATCAAAATTCAAAGAGTACTTATTTGAAATGCTATTTTTTTAAGAAAAGAGGATCAATTTTGAATTTTTTAAAATCTTCTAAGTCAATTTCTGAAGGAAATACTTCTGGGAAAAGTAGATTATTGTATAAGATTTTAGATTCCTAAAAATATATATGCATAACAAAGACTCTCTTCCACAATTTATATTACATATATTCTGTATGCAAAGAACTAAAAATCTACAATTTGAGTGTTTCATACCTTAGCAATTTATTAGATTGAATTATCAATCAATATTAAATAAACCTACTTTGTGAATGCATATTAACATATTTTTAGGAAAAATGGGAGATAGTATGTAAGTGAGTCAAGCTTATTATTCTTGAGTATTTTACAATTGTGTTGTTTTTAGTAGTAACTCAAAACTTATATTCTATATTTGAAATTTTAAAATAATGCATTTATTCAGTAGTCTGAACTAGTCTAGAAAAGATTAGATGCATGCACCCCCAAAGCAAAACATGACAGTGGTCACTGTGATATCACACACACACACACACACACACACACACAATGCTTCAAAGATACTAAACTTTACTAACATTTCAGTCATGAATTGATATGGGTGTTCTCTCATGTCCTCTCATATGAAGGTGATGTATCATTTATGGTAAGCAGAAAAGGGTAGAATTTCTTACATTTTGGGGGCATCAGCAATTGTGTCTTCATTTATTCATTGACTCTTCACATATTACAGTTTGTATATTTCTGTTTATGTGGATTTACATATCTGGCATGTAACTAATATGCACAAAATCAGTACAAAATATTGATAACTTTTGGCAATGAATCAAAATTAACTATAAGTACAAGGACACAAGAAAATAACAAAGTTGAACATTTTTTTCTAGGATGATTTATCAGCAAAGTTATAACATAAAAACTGACTTTTTTGGTTTGTTACTTAATATGCATGTCTATCTTTTTCTTTAATATTCACATGATGTTTTTAAGTATGATTGAAGAAATAATAGGTTTGCTTTTGTTTCAGTAAGTACATTTTATGAAGAGAGAACTTTGAAAGAGTTATGTAGAATAGTTTCCTATTTTACCTTGTTATCTGCAATGATATTTCTGTCATTTATAAAAGCCCTCTAATATTCACATTTAAAAATTATATGCAAAGAATTTTCTAATTTATATAAAAATACTTCAGGGAAATATATGCTGTAAATAAAAATCAACAGAAGCATTATCAGATCAGATCAGTTGCTCAGTCGTGTCCTACTCTTTGCAACCCCATGAATCACAGCACGCCAGGTCTCCCTGTCCATCACCAACTCCCGGAGTTCACTCAGACTCACATCCATCAAGTCAGTGATGCCATCCAGCCATCTCATCCTCTGTCGTCCCCTTCTCCTCCTGCCCCCAATCCCTCCCAGCATCAGAGTTCTTTCCAATGAGTCAACTCTTCGCATGAGGTGGCCAAAGTACTGGAGTTTCAGCTTCAGCATCATTCCTTCCAAAGAAATCCCAGGGCTGATCTCCTTCAGAATGGACTGGTTGGATCTCCTTGCAGTCCAAAGGACTCTCAAGAGTCTTCTCCAACACCACAGTTCAAAAGCATCAATTCTTCGGTGCTCAGCCTTCTTCACAGTCCAACTCTCACATCCATACATGACCACAGGAAAAACCATAACCTTGACTAGACGAACCTTTGTTGGCAAAGTAATGTCTCTGCTTTTGAATATGCTATCTAGGTTGGTCATAACTTTCCTTCCAAGGAGTAAGTGTCTTTTAATTTCATGGCTGCGGTTACCAATCAAATAAAATTAAAGAGAATAAAAATGTACAAGCAAAACTTTAACAAAAATATTTTCATAATGGTTAGATTGATTTGGAATCTAATCATCATTATTTAGAAAACATAGCTAATAATGTACTTCCATTGATCTGCACATCTGAGGTTGTTGATATTTCTCCCAGCCTTTTCATACTGTTCAGTGAAAAAGCTGGCTTAAAACTCAACATTCAGAAAATAGACATCATGGCATCCAGTCCCATCACTTTATGGCAAATAGATGGGTAAGAAGTGGAAAGAGTGACAGATTTTATTTTCTTGGGCTCCAAAATCACTGTGGATGGTGACTGCACCCAAGAAATTAAAAGACACTTTCTCCTTGGAAGGAAAGCTCTGATATACCTTGTCAGCATATTAAAAAACAGAGACATCACTTTGCTGACAAAGATCTATATGGTCAAAGCAATGGTTTTTCTAGTAGTCATGTACAGATGTGAGAGTTGGAGCAGAAAAAGGCTGAGCAACAAAGAATTGATGCTTTCAAATTGTGGTCCTGGAGAAGACTCTTCAGAGTGCCTTGGACAATAAGGAGATCAAACCAAATAATCCTAAGGAAATCATCCCTGAGTATTCATTGGAAGGACTGATGTTAAAGCTGAAGTGCCAATACTTTGCCCACCTGATGTGAAGAGACTGTGATTGGAAAAGATTCTGATGCTGGGAAAGACTGAGGGTAGGAGGAGAAGTGAGTGCCAGAGGATGAGATGATTGGATAGGATCACCAGCTCAATCAGCGTGAGGTTAAGCACTCCTGGAGAAAATGAAAGACAGGGAAAGCTGGCATGTTGCAGTCCATAGGGTCACAAAAATTGGACACGACTGTGCAACTGAACAACAACAGCATTTGGATCTACTTATCTGTGAAATCTATTTTTCATTTATATTAACCATTAAATACAATGAACAAAATAAACCTTCAATGTCCAAAGTTTTATGCTAAAACTATTTAAAAAATGAAGCATATTTAATCATGCTGCCATTATTAAATAGAAAAATTGATGGTCAAATGTAGAATGCAATAAGCCACATGATAAACTAAAGATTTAAATTCAATAAGCTTTTTATATAGGAAAATCAAGTACATCTATATAACAGAAAATGAAGTATGTTATACTTTTAATTTTAATTAAATTATTCCTTTTAATTTTAATACTTTTATTATTAATAACTTTTATAATGTAAAATATTTTATCACTGTATCATAGTATATAATAAATATTTTATAATAATAATAAATAGACATTTTTTAAACCATTTTACTAGTTAGATTAAACATTACAAATCTTGAAGACTAATTCCCACTGGCATAAGCTTCTTAGACTGTGACAATAATTCAATAACCAAATACTATTTGCTATCCCACTCCAGTGTTCTTGCCTGGAGAATCCCAGGGACGGAGGAGCCTGGTGGGCTGCCGTCTCTGGGGTTGCACAGAGTCAGACACGACTGAAGCGACTTAGCAGCAATAACAGTAGCAGTGGAATCCAAAAAATAAAACAAATAAATTTATATGCAAAATGGAAACAAACACAGGTATAAAAAGCAACCTTGTGGTTACCAAGGGGAAGGAAGTAGGGTGACAAACTATGGGTATGGGATTAACAGATACAAATTACTATCAATATATATAAAATAGATTAGAAACGAGGCTATACCAAATAACACAGGAAATTATACTCATTGTCTTGTAACAGCCTATTCTAATGGAATAAAATCTGCAAAAATACTGAATCACTATGCCGTACATCTGAAAGTAACACAGCAAGAAAAGCTATACTTCAGTTAAAAGATGAAGCTATTTATTCTAAATTTCAAACTAACAGAAAAAACCATGAGAAAACACACACATTATCTGTATACATTATCTATTTAGTTTTGCAATCATGAATCTTGAAGTTTTGCATGATATAAAATAAATTGTAAAAATGAAATACACATCTCCCTCTGAACTAAATCATCATGCCTAGATACAGGCATAACACAATGATCAAAAAACTGTTTACATGCATTGTATCTATTTTGAATATTAGTAGATATTGATTAAAAATCACTGCAGCATTAGGTGTGAAATATTATTTTAAAATGAAGTGATTTTGATTCTTGGTTATTTCCTACAGGTATGTTAAACACAAAGAGGTTTTGGCTAGGCTTCTTAAATTTAATGCAATCAGTAATTAGCACCAGTGCCATATAAATAGACACATTTGTGTTCAGAATGTGAGTATATACTCTATTATATTTCACATGTAAGAAGTTCTAATAAAAATGTTGTTATGAAAAAAAAATGTTGTTATGAGAAAATGAAACTTGAATTTTAGTTCATGTTCCTGCAAATTCTAAAAAAAAATGAAGTTAAAGAACTGCCATCAGTCTATCCATACATAAAATAATATATTATAAGGGAGCTTAGAAAACACAGCTCATTACTTATTTTCTAAATGCTTTACTATGAACCAATGCATAAACACTGACTCTCAATAACATTAATATATTTGCAAATATGAAGGTATATATTCAATGAAGATAGTATAGTATATAATATTATAGCATAATAAATGATACAAAGTAAAGAATATGTGAAGAAAATGAAATAATATAAAATAAGGTTAAATTTTAAAATCTATATTTGGATGCATATTAAATATGAGGGAAATTTTTTATTTCTAGAAAGAACTATTTTCTCCCCAATTCTTTGTGTGACATGGAAACATCAGACACTATCTCTAATACATACAAATACCCACAGAACATTGAAAAATGACAACAGACATTGTATAAAGTAACCTGGAAGCAAGGACTATGGTGGACAGTAGAGCATGTGTCAGGGTCATAGGAAAAGTTTTCACAGGTTTTCCTTTCAATAGATACATAGATTCATAAATGAAATCTACTGAATGCTTTTTGTCAGTGCCAGTCTTTAAATGAGAGGGATGACAAATGATACATTTTGTTGATTGCATTTAATCCATGGACATTATGTTTCCAGATAAAGCCTCTATAGACAGTGATCATATCATTATTCCTTGTGTGGAAAAATATTAAAAGTCCTTGCCACATTTGCAGTAAACTTTGTTCTTCAAAGTAAAGGTTAAATAGCAGTTTATAAAACATGGGTATCATAAAGAGATAATCTTTCATTATCATCCTAAAGTAGAACAGAAAATGAAGAAGATTCTGTACAGGAAGCCCATACAAAACCCAGGGAAAGAAACTTGCCTCAGGCATAGCTGTAGTTAACACACTGGATGAAGACACACATCAATTCTACCTGTGTGTGTGGTTACACTTTCCATCTAATTTATTTCTCCTCCACTTTAACATTCTTCAAATCCAGGAGGGTGACTATTATAAAAAAGTAAGATGAGGTGAAAAAAGCATCAGCTCTGAAGCTGTATATCATTGAGTTTGAACATCACTTATTAGCTGTATGATGTTAAACAACTCATTAAATATCCATACGTTTTTATTCCATTATCATACCTACTTTATAAGTTTTATTGTGATGATAAATATACGAAACCTCTGTACTATGGAATGATAATAATGGTCATTGATGAATGTGTGTTCTCCCAATGAAGACTGTTTAAATGCCTGAAGAAGTTTAGATTTTGAAAGAATGCACATTTATATACTACTAGCTTTATATACAACTATAGATATTAAGGAGAATGATTCAAAATGTCTGTATGACAGACAGAGAACTATGAATGATTATGCTAATTAAGATAAGAGAATATAAACTGGTTTTAGTATTCTCATACATGACTGAAGCAAATGCAAAATGATACAGCCACTGTGAAAGATAGTTTGACAAGTTCTCACAAATGTAGGTATAATCTTAACATACAATTTGGGATTTGTGCTCTTGAATATTCACCCAACTAAATTAAAAGAATGTCTCCACAAAAACATATTTGCAAGTGTTTATATTTTCACTGTGTGTTGTGTGTTCAGTTGCTCAGTTGTGTCCGATGCTGTGACCCTTTGGGAATGCAAGCCACCAGGCTCCTCCGTCTGTGGGATTTTTCAGGCTAGAATACTGGAGTGGGTTGCCATTCCCTTCTCCAAGGGATCTGTGCAATCCAAGAATTGAAACTAGGTCTCCTGCATTGCAGGTATATTCTTTACCACTGAGCCACTGAGAAATCCCTGCAAGCTTCACTAATACCAAATATTGGAAACAACCACAATTTCCTTCAATAGGTTATTGGATAAACAAACATGTGGTACGTGTTCAGAAGAGATCTAATGATTCAACAATAAAAAGAAATGAGTCTCCAAGCTAGGAAAAAACATGGAGGAAACTGTGTAGCACTGAATGAGAGAAGCCCATCTGAAAAGACTACATACTGTAAGATTCTAACAATATGATATTCTGGAAAAGACAAAATTACAGAGACAGAAAAAAAAAATATCAGTGATCTCTGTGTGGAAGAAGCTGAATGGGGGATAGTTGAATATGTGAGTTAATAAAGAGTGTGACTCCACTTATTGATATTTGATCCTTCTAGCTTTTATTCTTCATTCTTCCTTTTTCCCTTTCTGTCCACATTTGGACAAGCTGATAAGAAAATTTGGGTGCTTCTTCTTTTTAGCAGCATTGCGAATTCAAACCATGAGTCTCTACCTTTGGGAAATTTTCACTCCCTGTCCTACTTTTATTAATAAAATCCAAGTCAATTTTCATACAATGCTGTTTCAAATTACTTTCACACCTGTTTGGGATCCACCCTACTCTCGCTACCAAGCCTGATTATGTGCCTAATTAACCTTTATACAATCTTTTAGTTTGTGTGTGGTATCATCATTATCATCAGAACCCAAGTTTTGTGGCAATCCAGCTGGGCCATGTTCACACCAGTTGGTGCTATGAGCAGTTGCTATTTCTGCTGCTTGCCGGTAGTATATTCTTTGTGTTAGTGGTTATCTTGCATTTTGAGCCGTGCTGCTTTATGTTGAGTTTTCTGAGTTTTACCCAGTCTCTGTCTTAAATTGTGTTTGGGGTTTCAAGATTTGGCATGCAGAAGCAAGAATATGAATTTAGGGTCCTCATTATGGTGGCTATCAGATCTAGGCCCTTAAATCTATTTCTCACTTCCACTGTATAATCATAAGGGATTTGATTTAGGTCATATCTGAATGGTCTAGTGGTTTTCCCTACTTTCTTCAATTTAAATCTGAATTTGGCAATAAGGAGTTCATGGTCTGAGCCATAGTCAGCTCCTGGTCTTGTTTTTGCTGACTGTATAGAGCTTCTCCATCTTTGGTTGCAAAGAATATAATCAATCTGATTTCGGTGTTGACCATCTGGTGATGTCCATGTGTAGAGTCTTCTCTTGTGTTGTTGGAAGTGGTGTTTGTTATGACCAGTGCATTTTCTTGGCAAAACTTTATTAGTCTTTGCCCTGCTTCATTCCGTATTCCAAGGCCAAATTTGCCTGTTACTCCAGGTGTTTCTTGGCTTCCTACTTTTGCATTCCAGTCCCCTATAATGAAAAGGACATCTTTTTTGGGTGTTAGTTCTAAAAGGTCTTGTAGGTCTTCATAGAACCGTTCAACTTCAGCTTCTTCAGCGTTACTGGTTGGGGCATAGGTTTGGATACTGTGATATTGAATGGTTTGCCTTGGAAACGAACAGAGATCATTCTGTCTTTTTTGAAATTGCATCCAAGTACTGCATTTCAGACTCTTTTGTTGACCATGATGGCCACTCCATTTCTTCTGAGGGATTCCTGCCCGCAGTAGTAGATATAATGGTCATCTGAGTTAAATTCACCCATTCCAGTCCATTTCAGTTCACTGATTCCTAGAATGTCGACATTCACTCTTGCCATCTCTTGTTTGACCACTTCCAGTTTGCCTTGTTTCATGGACCTGACATAACCAATTCCATTCTGCAGGAGACCAGCCCTGGGATTTCTTTGGAAGGAATGATGCTAAAGCTGAAACTCCAGTACTTTGGCCACCTCATGCGAAGAGTTGACTCCTTGGAAAAGACTCTGATGCTGGGAGGGATTGGGGACAGGAGAAGAAGGGGATGACAGAGGATGAGATGGCTGGATGGCATCGCTGACTTGATGGACGTGGGTCTGAGTGAACTCTGGGAATTGGTGATGGACAGGGAGGCCTGGCATGCTGCGATTCATGGGGTCGCAAAGAGTCGGACACGACTGAGTGACTGATCTGATCTTATCTTATGGTGGCTGTGTTCATATGTGCTGTCCTAGACCTGTCTTTGTTTTTCAGATTGAACTGAATGTCTTGGTCCCAGAATGAACAGTGGCTGAGGCTAGCTAAGTTCAGGGAAACAAGTCTTCCTTGTGACTGCTAGTTGTGTTTGTCAACCAGGCCTTATCCTCTTTCTGTAGAGTGTTCAGGGGAAAAGAAGATACTTAAATGATAACACATATTCATTGAGTGGTCACTCTTGTGCAGCAAAAGGAGCTACTATTTGTCATACAGAGGTCGTATTCGTAAATGCAAATGGTTTACTAAGACGTCTGCTTTACCTGTGTTGCTGCTTCTTCCTATGCCTCTATCACTAGAAATGATCTTGATCTTCATGGCTATCTGGAAAATTACCCATGGCATATTCATAATTACTTTGGCAAATCCAAAGAGTTATTCCACTGATGCCATGGAAAAGCCCTAAATCCTGAGTGTTAAGCCCTCAAATTATACTAACTTGGGGCTGTCTAGAAGAAAAAAAATTTATAAATCTGAGCATTGTAGAGTAGAGAGGAATCCCTGAAGTCTAACCTGTCCACCAACCCACCAAAAAATGGCTTCATTCAATCGACCGCTGGTAAATATTTTGAGGTTATACAGTTGGTTAAATTTTTTGTACATGGCTAATTCAACTTTTGTACAGTGGCTATTTCAACTTTTAGATAAAGTTTTAACCATACCTCCAAAGGTCACAGCAAATCTTTACCTGGCTATAAAAAGGAAACTTCAACTGCTTTGTCATCACACACAGACTTTTCAGGCAAGGTCTTAATCTGATCCAACTTTTTCCAGAAACACAGGTATGACATCACATTGATAGCTTTCTCCTCAGAAGGGATGCATTTCACACTTGTTCAAGGCACAGAAATACTTACAAAGGATCTTCCAAAATGGGAATAGGCCATTGATTCACACAATGAAGGTCCATGCCCTCTTGGTTAAATTCCTAAAACCATTTGGTAGAATGAGGGCTGTTCCATCCCTCACACTTGCAAGAAACAACAACTGACCCTCTTGGCACTCACAATATTAACAACAAATCCAAAATCTTTTAAGCCTTTTTGTGTTCTGGAAGCAAGATATTTCTTGCTTTAAATTTTTAGTTAGGCCATTTATACTGTTACTTAAAAACTGATTCATCTTGAATGTGGTATCCTATATCAAAAGGGTCTAGAATCTGTCCAAATTGCAATTCAATAGGCATTACTATTAGTGTCTCTCAGAGATGGCTTCATTTTAGTAAAGTGGAGGCTCTAGTAACCTCCTCTCAAACCTCTTGGAATCTCTGAATAATTCATGATTGCTAGAAGTTGTCCTTGGCCTTCTGATGCAAAATGCTGTTCTCTGTGGCACCATGCTATATGCCTCTTGATCAACAATTGCTGTCCTCACGCCATGCTCTCCTGGAAATAGAAACTCTCTAAAGCTTTGATCCCTTGAGAACTTGATCCTCCATACATAGCTTCCCACTTAGGTAATATAGCATGCAGCAAGCTTTACACAGCTACCTTGTCCTCCTCATTATAAAATGTGGCCCAACTTGTGTCCTCTGTTATATCTATCTTGCTAGAGGGGTGATAAGACCTACCCTGCTCTTAGTATGAGCATGAATGCCCGATACCACAATGCTGGAGGAGGGCAGTTCTTTCTCAGAAGTCTTGGCTACCTGAAGAACCCCTTGGGACCAAATGAGTGAATAGGAATTAAGGTACATACACTGCACAGTTGTTTTCAGCACCATTATATATTATGAAGCTCTCTGGAGATGTTATTATATGTTATATTCTCTCTGGAGAACATCCCTTAGCCAGGAGGAATATTACATTTGATAAGTGTGCCTTAGCTTTTAATCACTACTTAGTCAACCATTTGTCTTTACCACTTTATGCTTCTCTGCTGAGGACTTCTTGTGATTTAATCTCTTGGTAATACTACCAGATCACTGTTTTGCAGGGATCAACTGTCTTAGTTAGCAACAAAAGGTGAGACCCCTACTCCAGACCATAAATTGATGATATGCTTTAAAATTAAGTTGTCTTCAATTGTATCACACATGTATGATGTTTTAGAAAATAGCTAATTTTAAAGCAAATGCACTCAATTCTAATGATGCCATCAAACTGCATACTAGTGGGGGAAATTGCATGGCACTATCACTTACTCCAGAATGAACATCAGTATAGCACGGGGAGGAGGAATTTACCTTCTATTTGAAGGAACACAACAGAAATCTCTGAGCCTCAAAGTGTAAACCCTCCGATCTGCAGAGAAAATGTGATGTTACCCTCACCCAAAACACAAAAAGCCTTTCATTGCTTCTCACTCAAGATGAATAGCAGTGGAAAATCTTTCTATAAAAGAAAATCCCACTCCAATCCCTGAATGTAGCCCATATGGACCAAAAAACTTCCCGGTAATTTTCTAATGTTGATTTATTCATTCACAATGATATTGTGCTTTATCCCCTAGTTAAAAAAGGCATTTTTTTTTTTTTTACAAATTAAAACACTCTTTTACAATAATTATGTCAGTAAAGCTAGAAAGGACAAATTTAAGCCCCAGATATATTTTGTCTCAAGCATCGCTAGCGTTCATACAATGACCAACCGAGTGGATGTTGTGCAAGGGTTTAGGACGTAAACCACTAGAATGATACAGAACAAAATATAAAAATGGACTTATTAAACAAAACTTAAAAACATATAAGTTGTGGAGTACACATTATGCTTTAAATATCTAACATCCTAAAACTTAGGATGGGCACTAATAGTCTATATATAGCATGAGCTTTGAAGGCACAATGCCAAAAAACTGATGCCTTCAAACTGTGGTGCTGGAGTAGACTCCTGAAAGTCCCTTGGACTACAAGGAAATCAAACCAGTCAATTTTAAGGGAGATCAACCTTGAAGATGAACCTTTAAGGGAGATGAACCTTGATCAACCTTCAACCTTGAATTCCCTGGAAGGATTGATGCTGAAAGCTCCAGTATTTTGGTCATCTGGTGCGATCAGATGACTCACTGGAAAAGTCCTTGATGCTGGGAAAGATTGAGGACAGAAGAAGAGGGCATCAGAGGATGAGATGGCTGGATAGCATCACCGATGCAATGAAAATGAACTGGTACAAACTCCTGGAGACAGTATGGGACAGGAACGCCTGGCATGCTGTAGTCAATGGGGTCGCAAAGAGTCAGACATGACTGGGTGACTGAGCAACAACAACAGCAGCACGACCTTTATGTTAATGAAGAACCATAATCAAAGTGATGGTCATACAAATTCAGTGGACTGGGAGGCAGAGTGTATTATTAGAGTCTGCAGCAGTGGGAGCACCTTTGTTAGCAATGTGACTTTCTTGGAAAAAGTGGGTCTTGGCAACCTACTCCCTAGTTTTAGTCTGTTCTTTTGTTGAGCAAATTCAAACCTGCTCAGGCACCAAAGGGGAGATGATATAGGTATCAAAGTATATATTTTGTCTGTTCATCCTGTAACCTTTGAGATCTCTGTACATATAAGTATCTCTGTTCCAACTGATCACCAGATTGTAAAATGTAAAATCACAGGGCAGAGAAGTTTCTGCAGCTTGTCTGAGAGCTGAACATTAATGATATCCTCAAAATGCTAGGCCAGGGACAAAGTGATGTATCTATTAACTTTGAGTTTATAAGTCAGTTTTAAAACAGCTGTGGAAGGCCATTTGCGTAAGTTCATTCAGCCATGTAATAGCAAAAGAGAGTCATTTACTCCCTCATTCCCCATCCTCTTACAATGATCAGTTGTATACATGCTAAACCAACTGAAGTCTGTTTCCTACCCTGGTGGGGGATACCCCTTTCCCTCACAACCTCCAGCAAGGGATAGGCCCAAATCTTTTTTTTTTTTTTTTTCCTTGTTCTGGAGTTAAGGGGATCATGGAGACCTAGGAGTCACAATTTCAGGCAGTCTTCAAATTCATTCTGTCCAGGTATTCTTGATCTGAGCATCATGGATTACACAATTCTTTTTACTGAGGTTATGTGAACTAACCTTCCATCTGCTCAGGCCAGTGCAAGGTAGGTGGGATGGGAATGGTGGAAGGGGAGAGGAAAAGAGAAGAGAGAGAGAAAAAGGAAAGAGAGTGAGTGAGTCTTGGAGTGAGGGCTAACTTGCAGTGACTCTCAGTTACCCGAGAGTTCAACTGGAACAAAAAGGATATGATTATATGCAACATAAAAATAATTGACAACAGTTGAATTTATGTTCCATGGAAGTTATTGTTAGAGAAGCTGCTATGTTGGCAAATAGCATAGTTTGTGAGTTAAAATGATTCTCAACACCTAAAAATACTTTTTCTTTGGGTAATTGAGTCCACTGTTATAGTTTCATTACTATGATAGTTTTGGTTATTGATCAAGTGAGTTATAAAGGTAATAGCCAAAAATATTTGATTTGGATTCACCAATCCAAATGTTTTTCTCTAAATATTTTCAGTTCATAAGGGCATATACATCTGCCACATAAATATCCAGTACGTGAGGAGTTTGTTGTGTTTCCAAAGAAAGAAATCCTAATGGGTGTGTCTTAGTAATTCAGTGCTGAATTTATTTAGATAAACTATTAGATTTGAACTATAAGTCTATATAAGGGTATCTATAGATCAGTATGTCCATAGATAAAAATACCATGTGATGTTCAGCCCATCATAGAAAAGATCTCATGTCTTTTGCTACTGGCAACTCTTTGCTATGATGATGCACCATTTTATTGGTTTATCCACCTTAGAGGTAGGTGATTAAGATATTGTCTATTCCCCCACCACCCCCATTGGTGGTATTTATTTTTATTTTTTTTAATTTAATTTTATTTTTAAACTTTACAAAATTGTATTAGTTTTGCCAAATATCAAAATGAATCCACCACAGGTATACATGTGTTCCCCATCCTGAACCCTCCTCCCTCCTCCCTCCCCATACCATTCCTCTGGGTCGTCCCAGTGCACTAGCCCCAAGCATCCAGTATCGTGCATCGAACCTGGACTGGCGACTCGTTTCATACATGATATTATACATGTTTCAATGCCATTCTCCCAAATCTTCCCACCCTCTCCCTCTCCCACAGAGTCCATAAGACTGTTCTATACATCAGTGTCTCTTTTGCTGTCTCGTACACAGGGTTATTGTTACCATCTTTCTAAATTCCATATATATGCGTTAGTATACTGTATTGGTGTTTTTCTTTCTGGCTTACTTCACTCTATATAATAGGCTCCAGTTTCATCTACCTTATTAGAACTGATTCAAATGTATTCTTTTTAATGGCTGAGTAATACTCCATTGTGTATATGTACCATAGCTTTCTTATCCATTCATCTGCTGATGGACATCTAGGTTGCTTCCATGTCCTGGCTATTGTCTATTTTTAATGAGCACAGAGCTATATATTTATGAAATGGCTCAGGCCTTAGGGGTCAGGTTTGTCTTTCGATTAGAGGCTTACCTAATTAATGCTTAATACTTATTTTGTTAACCAAAGATGAGAGGGCTGCAGTGGAAAACATTGGCTGCTTTTTAATGATACAATAGTTTACATTAAGATCCTTTCACAGAGCAGTCAGTAGCTACTCAAGACAGAGATGCAGCTCTGAAATCCACAGGCCCAAACTGGATAATATCAGGTGAGTCTTGCTGACAAAAGTTCTTGTCAGATATGAGGTTGACAGCTAACATTTTCAGTCTCACAGGCACACAAAGAAGTTGAGAATCTCCAATATAAAATATAAAAGCATAAAAATTAATAAAGTAATAACTTGGAAAACAACAAAAAAAGGATTTTATTCTTAAAAAATGTTCAGAGACTCCACAGTAAAGTTTAATTTATAATTTTTTTACTGCATCTAAAGCTTCTTGGTCTAAGGGGTTCAATTCAAATTTAAATATATATCTGTTTTTTTGGTATAAAGGCTGTACCAATTTCTAGACATAGAATGTGCTATTCCCAATTTACAAATAAGTCAATTGGTCTTAGGCCAATTTATTTATAATTGGTGGCTGAAGGGTCAATAGTTTGCTATCAGCAAAACATTCATACATCTACCATTATTTCATATTATATTAGAGAGTATTCAAACTTTTGATGTCAGGTTGCTGGCATACCAAAAAAATGCAGGGAATCTTATTTTTATTTTTATTTTGGAGAACAATAAGAAGTAAAGCATTGGTGATATCCAAAGCAAAATACCAATTGTGTCTGTTTTAATATATTTCTTTGTTGATACATATATAGATATAGCAAAATATAAACTAACAACACACACAATTAGGAGGCCAGTACTGTAAGTGCAGTGGTGATTATTTTCTTATCCAAGACTCTGTCATCCACAGAAAGTTCCAAGTACCACTAGCCTTCATAGGCCAGGGAGAGTTATTATACTTGAAAACCATACTGAATAACACCATTGCTTTAATAAATTTTCTGTGAGATTATATTCTTCTTATCCTGACTGTGGTATTATTTCAATTGTACAATTGTGGCAGTCTTTATGGATAAAGAATGTTATTGCTGTGTATAACATTGATTTCTGTAGAAGCCAATGATGTGAGTAGCAATGCATGTATTTATCAATATGTCCAAAGGATAGCTCTGAATGTTCATCATCCCCTTTTTCGTGACTTAGTAAAGTGTTGGCTCAGAAGGTCTGAGTTAGTTCAGCAGAAAATAGGTTAGTATTAATTATTGGAATCATAAGTGTTCCGTTTTATAACAAGGATAGTTCTCAAACTAGGGAGTTCTAATTATTACATGGTTACATGGATCATCTCTGCTTCTCCCAAATTAAACATATAGAGAGCATTATTTAGATGGGATGCCTTTCTATTGGAACTTGGTTATGACATTTGTAAACCATCTGTGCTCAGTCTAAGCCATAGGATAATGAGAGTTTGGGAGAGTATGTGTTCTCTGCTATGAAGTCTTTCTCCCATTAAGCCCTATATCTGCACCATTTGGTACTAATGATGTGTGTCCATGAACATTTGACATGACAGTCTGACAAGGTTTTGATAAGCTGAAGTGTCGTGTGACTCAGGTAAATTGTATGCAGATGACTGCTTATCAGAAAGAGAAATTAAGGAAACAATCCTATTTACCACTGCAACAGGAAGAATAAAATACCTAAGAATAAAGCTACCTACAGTGGCAAAAGACCTGTACCCAGAAAACTGTACCTATACTCAGAAAACTGTAAGATGCTGATGAAAGAAATCAAAGATGACACAAACAGATAGAAAGATATACCATGTTCTTGGATTAGAAAAGTCAATGTTGTCAAAATGATTATACTAGCCAAGACAATCTATAGATTCAGAGTACTCCCTATTAAATTATCAGTGGCATTTTTGTAGACCTAGAGAAAAAAAAAAAGTTAAATCTTGTGTGGAAGCACAAAAGACCAAAATAGCCAAAGCAAACTTGAGAAAGAGAAGAATCAGAACAGGAAGGAAGAATCAAGCATCCTGATTTCAGACTATACTATAAAACTACAGTAATCAGAACAGTATGGTACTGGCATAAAAATAGAAATATAGATCAATGGAACAGTATAGAAAGCCCAGAAATAAACTCACACACCTATGGTTAATTCATCTATGAAAGAGGAGGCAAGAACATACAATGGAAAAAAGACAGTCTCTTCACTAAGTGGTGCTGGACAAGTACTCAAAAGAATGATTCTAGAACATTCTTTAACACTATACATAAAATAAACTCAAAATGAAAATTAAAGACCTAGATGCAAGACCAGATACTATAAAACTCTTAGAAGAAAACATAGACAGAACACTGTTTCACATAAATTGCAGTGATATCTCCTAGAATAATGAAAATGAAAGCAAAAATAAACAAATGGGACCTAATTAAACTTAAAAGCTTTAGATAGCAAAGGAAACAATAAACAACATGAAAAGATTCCCCTCAGAAAGGGAGAAAATACTTGAAAATGAAACAGACAATGAATGAATCTCCAAAATATGCAAACTCCTGCAGCTCAATATAAAACAAAACAAAACAAAAATAGAATAAAATAAAAACTAATAAAAAAATGTGCAGAAGAACTGAATCCACATTTCTCCAAAGAAGCACATGCAAAGATTCTCAACATCACTAATTATAAAATAAATGTAAATCAAAACTAAAAAGAAACATTTTCTCACAATGACCAGAATGGCCATCATAAAAAAGTCTGCAAACAACCATTGCTGGAGAGCATGTAGAGAAAAGTGGACCCTTCTGTAAATTGGTACAGCCGCTATGGAGAATAGTATGGAAGTTCCTTCAAAAACTAAAAATAGAACTGCCATGTGATCCAGCAATCCCTCTCCTGAGCAAGTTTCTGGGAAAAAAAAGAAAGAAACATAAGTTGAAAAGGTACATGCATCCCAATATTGACAGCAGCACTATTTATAACAACCAAGACATGAAAACAGCCTAAATATTCACTGACAGATGAATGGGTAAGGAAGATGTGGTAGAAGAGAATACACAATAGAATAAAAGAAAAGTAATATTGCCATTTGCAGCAACATGGATGTTCAGCATACTGAGTGAAGCAAGTCATACAGAGAAAGACAAATATATCACATGTGTGAAATCTAAAAAAATATTACACAAATGAACATAGTTACAAAATAGAAACATACTCACAGAAATAGAAAACAAACTATGGTTACCAGAGGGGAAATTTGGTAGGGGGAGAAATAAATCATGAGTATGGGATTGACACATACACACTGCTATATCTAAAAGAGATAATCAACAAGGAACTGCTGTATAGCACAGGGAACTATTCAATATTCTGTAACAATTTATATGTGAAAATAATTCTGGAAAAGAATAGATACATGTATACCTTTTACTTAATTGCTTTGCTGTGAACTAGAAACTAACACAACATTGTAAATTAACTATACTTCAACATAAAATAAAACTTTAAGAAATCACCTAACTAAATTAATAATAATAGTAATAAATTCTAAGATAAGTAAAAATAATAATATATTTGAAGACACAAAATTAAAATAAATCTGCTCATAACAACACTGTGAACAAAGTCAGCATTTAACTAGAAAAAATCATTGCTAAGTATGTGGCAATTAATTTATATACTTACTGTAAAGAGCTCTAATATATTGATAAGAAAATGAGAAATACTCTGATAGAAAATATTTGAAATATTGTATTGCCCAATCCATAAAAGATAAAATCAGGAAATGTACTATCAACAATAAAAAACACTAAACACCCTTGAGTACTTGCTGTGCTTCCTGAATATATGCTCCACAATTTATAATTCTCATTCTTCTTTTAATCTTTACCCAACCTGTCTGTGCAGTTATACCAGTTTTTCATATGAGAAAACTGAAGGAGAGGAAGGTCAAATAAACTGACAATATTATACATGTTAAAGATTTTACTTTGTCAGAATAAAATAAGAAAAACATGTCTGATTTTTGAACTGGCAAATCAAACTACTGTACTTCATGGAGAGTGAAGTGAGGTCTGTATTTTTCAAATACCCTTACTAGAAGGGTAAATTACAAGACCATTCTCATGGGTGATAGAGGATGACACGTTCAGACTCTAGCAATATTTACATTTTTGATCCAATAATATAATTTCTATGATATAATTTTGAAAAAAAAAACTACAATATATCTATGTATTAGAAAGTATAACATAGCTTCAATATATGATCCCCAAAATAAACATTTTAATAAATATGCATGTTGATGTATGGCAAAACCAATACAATATTGTAAATTAAAAAAAATAATTAAAAAAAAACAAAAAAAATAAATAAATATGGTGTTGAATTCAAGAGCTTCAATAACTTTTATGTGGATAAATGTTTATGATAAGAAGGATTTAAATATATACATATAAGGCAGATGATTCAGTAAAAGGTATTTACTGAAAAGCAATTCAGTAAAGGTATAAATATATTTATATATAAGTCTGGGTGTATGTGCATGTGTACATGTGGTTTCACATATATGTTTATATGATATATGACATTGTGAATGTATGCATAAATAATAAACACATTACATGCAAACAGTATAAACATAATATATATACAGTATATTCTTTTTTAATATAAATTTATTTATTTTAATTGGAGGCTAATTACTTTACAATATTGTATTGGTTTTGCCATAATTTTGTTTTTAATATGTAATCACATATGTAGAGTTAAAGAAAAATTATTAAAATATTGAAGATTTTTAACATAATTGCTGATTTATCAATTTTAATTTTTTAAATTAATACTTTTATAATCAGAACATAGAAAATGACTGTAAGTACCATTCATCTATTTGCATTGATTAAGGGCTTTAGTAACTGAGTATCCTGAAAACAGGTATCTCTGAAAATTTATATGATTCACTGTACCCTTCAGGATTTTTATACTGCGTGGCATTAGTTGTGGAAATTAAAAGTCTACCTGTACCTTGTATCTTAATACTGTAAATTTCAGTGCCCTCCTGCTTTAATTCCAGCCTCAACATGTGACTTTCTTCGTCCAGCTGGTTATCACTGGGCAAGCAGAGGCTTGAGAAGTACGTGCATATGACTTCTTGCTTCCTGTTTGGTGACTGAGCTTCCTTTCTCTTGAATGCTTGCTTCACCCATAAGAATATGGCTAGAATACTGTAGGAAAGTGAAGGCTGCATGGAAAAGAGCCCAGTGTCCCCGCTGAGGCAATTTTAGCAGCCAGCCATAATCCACTGCCAACCTATCTCAAATAAATGAATGAGCACAGATGAGTTCTACCCAAAAATGACCCAAATCATCAAAACTACTCTTCTCATCCACAGACACAAAAAATATAATAAAAGACTTTTGCTTTAAGCCACTCTGTTTGGGTGGTATGCTATGCAGTATTAATTTAGCAATGGATAATTGCTCTTCCTTATATGATAAGTTTATATAAGCCAAGCAGTAGAGACAGTCAATACTTTCAATTATTTTGTTTATATAAAACAGATGAAATGAAGATCTAGGATATTGGAATTAAATAAATGGAAATAGTCTTATTTAGAACATATGTAGATATATCAATATGCATTCAAAGAACATCATATTCCTAAATGTGTAAATAGTTATGTGAAAGTTTTTAATTTTTAAAGTGGTTTTCTGTAGCTTATTATACATAGTATATGTATATATACAATATTTGTACACACTTATGACTCTCTAGGAAGTAAATATTTTATTACTGGAGTCTTTCGTGTTTTGTAAGGAGTTGGTTGTTTTAGCCCTTTATATAATACCCAGTAGAAGCAAGTTCATTTGGCTCAAATAAAGTTACATCTATCTTGTGCAAATTTGTATCAAGACAAAATTGTTGGATAACTAATTCTTTATAAGATAAAATCCTGTGAAATTGTTTTAAGTCATTACTATAACATAATAACTTGGTGAAAGATCAAGATAACATAAGATAAGAAGCTTTAAAAATAACGCATGACTGGAAAGTAAAGTGTTTAAATTTACATGGGTACATTTTCAGTCTTACATTATTTGTCTCTAAAGTATGAAGATTTGGGTTAATAATTCACCTTGTGATTCTTAAAGCAGTGTTTTAAACTGTATTTCAAATCACTGGCCTATATCCATAGTAATAGGAATAGCATTTCTAATTCATCAAAAACATTAAATCGTACAACACTGGGAGATATTTAATTCAACTTAGCTCTTTTACATTTGAAGTAATTTGCCTGAAGTTGCACTGCTGGTGCTGGTTTGGAGCTGGGATTAGTACTCTGGTCTCTTGGCTACTCATTTAGTTCTCCTTGCACTAATCTTTGTTTACTGATACATTACTTATGATACATTTAAGAGCTAAATTTAAGGCAATTAAATAAAATTATAAATGTATCATCAACAATGGGTTATGACTACCTCTAGATGTTAATGGGGCACAAATCCAACAAGATAATCAATTACATATATAGATAGATAAAATTGATATGTATATTTATGACTATTTTACTATGAGTTGCTTAAAAACATTTCTTTTTCAAAATGACTTCTATGAGGGGCTGTCTTCACATTGTCTAACTGATAAAAAGGGCAATCCTTCTTCAAAGACTACTTTCCTACTCCTCCCTTGTTTCATCTGTTTATAATGAATATTTGAATCTGTTTGCCAGTATCATCTCCTATAAGAATAGCATGTGAATTCTATTTAAGTTTTTGGATTCTGGATGATGATTCATTGTTGTTGTTGTTGTTCTTCAGTCATTCAGTAATGTTCAACTCTTTGTGACTCCATGGACAGCAGCTCGAGAAGCTTCCCTGAGTTGGTGATGCCATCCAACCATCTCATCCTCTGTCATCTCCTTCTCCTCCTGCCTTCAATCTTCCCCAGCATCAGGGTCTTTTCCAATGAGTTGGCTTTTCACATCAGGTGGCCAAAGCACTGAAGCTTCAGCTTCAGCATGAGTCCTCCCAGTGAATAAAACTCCAGTACTTTGGCCACCTCATGCGAAGAGTTGACTCATTGGAAAACACTCTGATGCTGGGAGGGATTGGGGGCAGGAGGAGAAGGGGACGACAGAGGATGAGATGGCTGGATGGCATCACTGACTCAATGGATGTGAGTGTGAGTGAACTCCGGGAGTTGGTGATGGACAGGGAGGCCTAGCGTGCTGCGATTCATGGGGTCGCAAAGAGTCGGACATGACTGAGCGACTGAACTGACCTGATATGTGTTTTTTAAGTGATATTTAAATGCATGGATGAATAAATGACTTAAACAATGAATGGCTCCTGGGTGCACCAGGCATACAGAATTGATCTAGAGGACCATGTACCATGATGATTCAAAGGCAGCTGCAGTAAAATATATAATTGTGACACTGAATATAATTTTAACAGAACTTGTAGAGTTAGCAAATTTCTAGTGTGTTTTTATTGGGAAGAAAGACCCTGCAATTTCACCTTTTATTATTATCTGAGAGAACACTGAATTCTCTCTGCCTATTCCCCCATGATTTCTCTTCTACTTTTCCTCAAGGTTTAGAGAGTAACTTAATTACTCACAGCTGCTTGAGAGATTTTCTAAGATCACAAAGGATCTATGAAATTTTTCTATGGAAGTGTAGACTTGAAATGTTGCCATAGATTTTTAAAATAATTTTAATATAACAAATATACAGTTCTTACTATATGCTAAATCCTGTTCAAGTGCTTTAAAAGTATTAATTCATTTACTCCTTATAACAACTACATAAAACAGGTATGGAGCTTGTCCTAATTTTACTGGACTTCCCTGATGGCCCAGTGGCTTAAGAATCCACATTGCAATGCAGGGGACCTGGGTTCATTCTCTGCTCAGGGAACTAAGATTTCACATGCAGCAGAGAAACTATGCCCATGCCTCACAACTATTAAGCCCCCGCTCCATAACGAGGGATCCCACATTGAGCAACCAAGACCTGATGCAGCCAAATGGGAGACTCTTCCTGAAGGGGAGACTCCCTCTGTGAGTTTGCCTGTGTGCCTGTCTGCATGTACTTAAAAAAAAAAAAAAAATGAGGAAACTGAGGCACAGAGTGATTATCCAACTTGCCCAAGGTCATACAACTAAGAAATGAAGACAGTGGAGAAACCCAAACTGTCTCCAGTGCTAAGATCGTACCCTCTCTGTGACCACTGAAATCTTTCTAATTTTACTTATCTTTTGGCATGTTTATATTTCTGAAGTGTATCACTTTGCATTTTACTGTGAGGGCTTCAGAATTTAAGATTTTTTTCTCAGAATTGTTAGGTCAAGTACATATATTCATTTGCCACCAAGTTTGCATTTGGGCTTCCCTAATAGCTCAGTTGGTAAAGAATCTGCCTGCAATTCAGGAGACCCTGGTTCAATTGCTGGGTCGGGAAGGTCTGCTGGAGAAGGAATAAGCTAACCCTCCAGTATTCCTGGGCTTCCCTTGTGGTTCAGCTGGTAAATAATCTGTCTGGCAATGCGGGAGACCTGGGTTCGATCCCTGGGTTCAAGCCCTGGGTTCGGTAGATCCTCTAAAGAAAGGAAAAGCTAACACTCCAGTATTCTGGCCTGGAGAATTCCATGGACTGTATAGACCATGGGGTAGCAGAATATCAGACACAACTGGGTGACTTTCACTTTCACTTGCAATGATAGGGCAATGCATATTCTTAATTTTCTGGTATTGCTGTATTTATTGATGTACTATTAATAATCTGGGTTTCCCCAGTAACTTGGTGGTAAAGAATTTGCATGCTAAGGCAAGAGATGAGGGTTCAATTTTGGGGTCAGGAAGATCCCCTGGAGGAGCGCATGGCAACCCACTCTAGTATTCTTGCCAGGAAAATCACACTGACAGGGGAGCCTGGTGCCCTATGGTCCATAGTGTCTCAAAGAGTCTGACATGACTGAAGAGACTGAGTAGCAGCAGCAGCAGCATATGGCAAATTATTAATTGGTTCTGCAAGGACATTTGTAGAAATTCAGAGGTTAAAAAAGATTAACAGGTCTTTAGAACATTCGAAACATATATCCATGCAGATTATTAGTTGCATTGGCTGCAACAGAACATTCCCCACCCCACCCTCCCCACACACATACACAAAAAATTATTTCTAAAGCTTCAAATTGCCAACATATGCTGGATCATAGAAAAAGCAAGAGAGTTCCAGAAAAACATCTATTTCTGCTTTATTGACTATGCCAAAGGCTTTGACTGTGTGGATCACAATAAACTGTGGAAAATTCTGAAAGAGATGGGAATACCAGACCACCTGATCTGCCTCTTGAGAAATTTGTATGCAGGTCAGGAAGCAACAGTTAGAACTGGACATGGAACAACAGACTGGTTCGAAATAGGAAAAGGAGTACTTCAAGGCTGTATATTGTCACCCTGCTTGTTTAATTTATATGCAGAGTACATCATGAGAAACGCTGGGCTGGAAGAAACACAAGCTGGAATCAAGATTGCCAGGAGAAATATCAATCACCTCAGATATGCAGATGACACCACCCTTATGGCAGAAAGTGAAGAGGAACTAAAAAGCTTCTTGATGAAGGTGAAAGAGGAGAGTGAAAAAGTTGGCTTAAAGCTCAACATTCAGAAAACGAAGATCATGGCATTTGGTCTCATCACTTCATGGGAAATAGATGGGGAAACAGTGGAAACAGTGTCAGATTTTATTTTCCGGGGCTCCAAAATCACTGCAGATGGTGACTGCAGCCATGAAATTAAAAGATGCTTACTCCTTGGAAGAAAAGTTATGACCAACCTAGATAGCATATTGAAAATCAGAGACATTACTTTGCCAACAAAGGTCCGTCTAGTCAAGGCTATGGTTTTTCCAGTGGTCATGTATGGATGTGAGAGTTGGACTGTGAAGAAAGCTGAGCGCCAAGGAATTGATGCTTTTGAACTGGGGTGTTGGAGAAGACTCTTGAAAGTCCCTTGGACTACAAGGAGATCCAACCAGTCCATTCTGAAGGAGATCAGCCCTGGGATTTCTTTGGAAGGTATGATGCTAAGGCTGAAACTCCAATACTTTGGCCACCTCATGCAAAGAGTTGACTCATTGGAAAAGACTCTGATGCTTGGAGGAATTAGGGGCAGGAGGAGAAGGGGACGACAGAGGATGAGATGGCTGGATGGCATCACTGACTCAATGGACGTGAATGTGAGTGAACTTCGGGAGTTGGTGATGGACAGGGAGGCCTGGCGTGCTGCAATTCATGGGGTCGCAAAGAGTCGGACACCATTGAGCGACTGAACTGAACTGAACTGAACCACTGTACAGGTGAGCACTCTGAGATTGTTGTTGTCATCACCTTACAGCAATTGCATATGAAGAACAAAACCCTCTCATACTCATTAACATTTCTGCACAAAGGTGAATAGAGATTTTCCTGTCATTCTTGAAAAGTTCTCTTTTTCAAATCATTTTTCATTTTTAGGAATAGAATGGGAGAGAAAGAGAGGAGAGAGAAATAGAGCAGATACATCCTTCCATATTTATGAAGCAGTATTAGTAGGATGAAGCTATATTGGCAAGACTTCTCACTGTGGTGTTATAGAGTATCTGTCTTAGAAATTGCACTGAGGTTATTTAGGAAAGAAGCTTTCTGTTGCTTAACTGAAATAACCCGAACTTTCACTGTACATTCTACTATGCAGAGTATGATAATAAAGATTCTGTCATAGTTCACTAGAAGTTACAAATGTATTGGAGCTAAGGTATACCAAGAATACCATAAATATATTCATTGAGAACAAAGCAATATATTTTTATTTACATTTACATGGATAATCAAAAAAAATTCAAATGTATTTTACTGAACTGAATGTCGGTTTGGAAAACTTTGGGTAAATGAGTTCTTACAATAGGAACCTTGCAGTCCTTATTTGTATTTAGCCAATGAAAAATTCTGAGTAGGAAGAGAGGAATAAATGGAAAGATATAAGAACATGAGAATTAAAGAGAGCAATCAGTGAGATAGCAGCCAAGAAAACAATCACTTCTGATGAAGTTATTAATTATTTTTCCAATAAACAGATTATATGCCAAATATATAACACATATCTTGAGCACTTAAGTAAAATCTAATTTAGTTTCTTTTATTGTTTAAAATTAATTTGGCCTGTTTTTAGCTTCAAAAAGTTGATCAGTGGTCTAGTACTAAATCTTGATGCTTACATGTTGCTTGTGAGGAAAAGACACTTTCACACTACTGAGTTGTAATTCAGGGCTATATTTAAAAATAGAAAAATGGCTTATCAGATTTCCAATAGGATATAATGACAGTTGGCCTAGTGATAAATAATTATATTGTGTCCCATAAATTCTCATCAATTTCCATATTGGCAACTGACATAACATGTGCAGACTCAAGCTACTCCAAGACAAATGCAATTTATAACAATAAACTATAACTATAACCATTAAAAAATAAAACTAAAAATGATTTTCTTCACAACCATTAGGATTTTCTGGAACCTAAAAATAAAATGTTAAATATAGAAAGAGAAACTCATTGTAATATAATTAGTTATAGAATAGGATGTATTTATTCAATGTGACCTCATCACTAACCTACATGAGGTGAGTGTTAGTTACTAAAGTGAATAGAGATTCTTTTCTATTAGGAGGATAGAACAAAGAATAGTCTTAAGTGGATCTTAATGGACAAGTTTAAATTGAAGCTTATTATAACATACAGCTTGAAATTCTATCAACTTTCATGCCAGTGTAAATTTCTTCTTAAATGGTACAGAAATTCTTACATTACTGAGTTCCTCTTCCACCAAATTTAATTCCAGCGATCCCAGCTAGTCCCAGTGAAAGAAACCTCAATCCCTACCAGATTAATATTTCCTCATCACACTACTTCAAATAACTTGAATGGAAAATAGGTTTGAGAATGAAGCTAAATTAGTTACTTTCAGGCTCATTAGTTTCCTGTTGCTGCTCTGACAAATTAACACAAATTTAATGACAACATAGATTTATTATTTTACAGTTCTGGAAGTCAGAACTCTAAAATCAAGTTTACTAGTTTAAAGTCAAGGTGTAGGTAGTGTCCATCACTTCTGGAGTTTCTGAAAGGGTGAATCTATTTTCTTGGCTCTTTTCAGCTTCTAGGGGAATTCTTGAATTTTGTGTTGTCTCTACATGCTCCTCACTTCATCCTGAGCTCTCGCCAGCAGAGATTTTAACATCCATTTTCCTACCAAAAGTTTATGATGATTTCTTTTTCTCTTAGTATCTCAAAACTACCATTTTCTACTCATTTTATAATTCCAAAAACACTTCTACATTTTAAAAGTATTTTTACATCAGCACTCCACTTTCAGGGGCCAAACTCTAAATTAGTTTCTTGTTGTGGCTATAGCAATGATCACAAACCTAGTGGTTAATAACAATATAAATTTATTCTCTTGAAGTTCTGGACATCAGAGGATTAAAATAAAAATGTCTTCAGGGCTGCATTCTTTCTAGAGGTCTTGGGGGAAAGTCGTTTCCTTACTTTTTTCAGTTTCTACAACAGGATCTGCACTACTTAGGTTATGACTTCTTGCCTCACTTCAGCTTTTTGATTCTATCATCACCTCTTTCATTATTGACTGGTGTTCTTGTCTTTCTCTCATCAGACTCTTGCGATTACACTGGGCCCAGCTGGGGATTATTCCAGGGTAATCTCCCCGGTCAAGATCTTCAATTTATTTAAATCTGTAACATCCCATTGACCATAAAAATTATATACAAAAGTTTCAGGGATTAAGATGTGAACATTTGTGGGGGACCATTATTTGACCTACCACCAATCTCATGGGAAGAAGATTTTTCAAACTTAGATAAACTAAGGCAATGGAATTCAATTGTGGTTTTCTGCAACTAGATTGATATGTTGGATTAATGAAACATATTAGTGCCTCAAAATAAGAAGCTTAAGCCATACAAAAGGGCAAGATATAATGCAGGAACAGAAAGTAAACAATGTAATATTCAGAACAGATGAATACAGAAAGTGTGTTAGAAAGATGATTAAGAATGGAGAGACTATTTTTATGAATGTATGAGGGGAATTGATAATACTTTGGACCAGAGACCCATGATGAAAAAGGATGTCAACAGTGGACTGAATGTAAAATTGAGATAATAATACTAATACCTACACTTGTATTTTCTTGGACTCCACAATCATTGTGAATGATGACTGTGGCCATGAAATTAAGTGTTTGTTTCTTGGAAGGAAATGTATGACAAGCCTAGACAGTGTATTAAAAAGCAGAGATATCACTTTTCCAACAAAGGTCCATATAGTCAAGGCTATGGCTTTTCCAGTAGTCATGCACAGATGTGAGAGATGGACCATAAAGCCTGAGCACTGAAGACTCTAGAGGGTCCTTTGGACTGAAAGGAGATCAAACTAGTAAATCCAAAAGGAAATCAACTCTGAATATTCATTGAAGGGACTGATGTTGAAGCTGATGCTCCAGTACTTTGGTCACTTGATGTGAAGAGGTGACTAACTGGAAAAGACACTGATGCTGAGAAAGATTAAAGGCAGAAGGAGAAGGATATGGCAGAGGACGAGATGATTAGATAGCATCACTGACTCAATGGACATGAATCTGAGCAAACTCCATAAGATAGTAAAGGACTATTACTACTATAGTCAATGGGATCACAAAGAGTCAGACATGACTTAGCAACTGAACAAAAACCCATATATACATATATGCTAAATGAATTGATATTGTCCCATAGAAATAAGACTCTGGATTTTTTTAAATTTTATTTTATTTTTAAAAATTACAATATTGTATTAGTTTTGCCAAATATCGAAATGAATCCGCCACAGGTATACCTGTGTTCCCCATCCTGAACCCTCCTCCCTCCTCCCTCCCCATACCTTCCCTCTGGGTCATCCCAGTGACCAGCCCCAAGCATCCAGTATCGTGCATCGAACCTGGACTGGCGACTCGTTTCATACATGATATTATACATGTTTCAAAGCAATTCTCCCAAATCTCCCCACTCTCTCCCTCTCCCACAGAGTCCATAAGACTGATCTATACATCAGTGTCTCTTTTGCTGTCTCGTACACAGGGTTATTGTTACCATCTTTCTAAATTCCATATATATGCGTTAGTATACCGTATTGGTGTTTTTCTTTCTGGCTTCCTTCACTCTGTATAATAGGCTCCAGTTTCATCCACCTCATTAGAACTGATTCAAATGTATTCTTTTTAATGGCTGAGTAATACTCCATTGTGTATATGTACCACTGCTTTCTTATCCATTCATCTGCTGATGGACATCTAGGTTGCTTCCATGTCCTGGCTATTATAAACAGTGCTGTGATGAACATTGGGGTACATGTGTCTCTTTCCCTTTTGGTTTCCTCAGTGTGTATGCCCAGCAGTGGGATTGCTGGATCATAAGGCAGTTCTATTTCCAGTTTTTTAAGGAATCTCCACACTGTTTTCCATAATGGCTGTACTAGTTTGCATTCCCACCAACAGTGTAAGAGGGTTCCCTTTCCTCCACACCCTCTCCAGCATTTATTGCTTGTAGACTTTTGGATCACAGCCATTCTGAATGGTGTGAAATGGTACCTCATAGTGGTTTTGATTTGCATTTCTCTGATAATGAGTGATGTTGAGCATCTTTTCATGTGTATGTTAGCCATCTGTATGTCTTCTTTGGAGAAATGTCTATTTAGTTCTTTGGCCCATTTTTTGATTGGGTCATTTATTTTTCTGGTGTTGAGCTATAGGAGTTGCTTGTATATTCTCGAGATTAATTGTTTGTCCGTTGCTTCATTTGCTATTATTTTCTCCCATTCTGAAGGCTGCCTTTTCACCTTGCTAATGGTTTCCTTTGTTGTGCAGAAGCTTTTAAGTTTAATTAGGTCCCATTTGTTTATTTTTGCTTTTATTTGCAATATTCTGGGAGGTGGGTCATAGAGGATCCTGCTGTGATGTATGTCGGAGAGTGTTTTGCCTATGTTCTCCTCTAGGAGTTTTATAGTTTCTGGTCTTACGTTGAGATCTTTAATCCATTTTGAGTTTATTTTTGTGTATGGTGTTAGAAAGTGTTCTAGTTTCATTCTTTTACAAGTGGTTGACCAGATTTCCCAGCACCAGTTGTTAAAGAGATTGTCTTTAATCCATTGTATATTCTTGCCTCCTTTGTCAAAGATAAGGTGTCCATATGTGCGTGGATTTATCTCTGGGCTTTCTATTTTGTTCCATTGATCTATATTTCTGTCTTTGTGCCAGTACAATACTGTCTTGATAACTGTGGCTTTGTAGTAGAGCCTGAGGTCAGGTAGGTTGATTCCTCCAGTTCCATTCTTCTTTCTCAAGATTGCTTTGGCTATTCGAGGTTTTTTGTATTTCCATACAAATTGTGAAATTATTTGTTCTAGCTCTGTGAAGAATACTGTTGGTAGCTTGATAGGGATTGCATTGAATCTATAAATTGCTTTGGGTAGTATACTCATTTCTACTATATTGATTCTTCCAATCCATGAACATGGTATATTTCTCCATCTATTAGTGTCCTCTTTGATTTCTTTCACCAGTGTTTTATAGTTTTCTATATATAGGTCTTTAGATTCTTTAGGTAGATATATTCCTAAGTATTTTATTCTTTCTGTTGCAATGGTGAATGGAATTGTTTCCTTAATTTCTCTTTCTGTTTTCTCATTATTAGTGTATAGGAATGCACGGGATTTCTGGGTGTTGATTTTATATCCTGCAACTTTACTATAATCATTGATTAGTTCTAGTAATTTTCTGGTGGAGTCTTTAGGGTTTTCTATGTAGAGGATCATGTCATCTGAAAATAGTGAGAGCTTTACTTCTTCTTTTCCAATTTGGATTCCTTTTATTTCTTTTTCTACTCTGATTGCTGTGGCCAAAACTTCCAAAACTATGTTCAATAGTAATGGTGAAAGTGGGCACCCTTGTCTTGTCCCTGACTTTAGAGGAAATGCTTTCAATTTTTCACCCTTGAGGATAATGTTTGCTGTGGGTTTGTCATATATAGCTTTTATTATGTTGAGGTATGTTCCTTCTATTCCTGCTTTCTGAAGAGTTTTTATCATAAATGGATGTTGAATTTTGTCAAAGGCTTTCTCTGCATCTATTGAGATAATCATATGATTTTTATTTTTCAATTTGTTAATGTGGTGTATTACATTGATTGATTTGCGGATATTGAAGAATCCTTGCATCCCTGGGCTAAAGCCCACTTGGTCATGGTGTATGATCTTTTTAATGTGTTGCTGGATTTTGATTGCTAGTATTTTGTTAAGGATTTTTGCATCTATGTTCATCAGTGATATTGGCCTGCAGTTTTCTTTTTTTGTGGGATCTTTGTCAGGTTTTGGTATTAGGGTGATGGTGGCCTCATAGAATGAGTTTGGAAGTTTACCATCCTCTGCAATTTTCTGGAAGAGATTGAGCAGGATAGGTGTTAGCTCTTCTCTAACTTTTTGGTAGTATTCAGCTGTGAAGCCGTCTGGATCTGGGCTTTTGTTTGCTGGAAGATTTTTGATTACAGTTTCAACTTCCGTGCTTGTGATGGGTCTGTTAAGATTTTCTATTTCTTCCTGGTCCAGTTTTGCAAAGTTGTACTTTTCTAAGAATTTGTCCATTTCTTCCACGTTGTCCATTTTATTGGCATATAATTGTTGATAGTAGTCTCTTATGATCCTTTGTATTTCTGTGTTGTCTGTTGTGATCTCTCCATTTTCATTTCTAATTTTATTGATTTGATTTTTCTCCCTTTGTTTCTTGATGAGTCTGGCTAATGGTTTGTCAATTTTATTTATCCTTTTAAAGAACCAGCTTTGGCTTTGTTCATTTTTGCTATGGCCTCTTTTGTTTCTTTTGCATTTATTTCTGCTCCAAGTTTTAAGATTTCTTTCCTTCTACTAACCCTGGGGTTCTTCATTTCTTCCTTTTCTAGTTGCTTTAGGTGTAGAGTTAGGTTATTTATTATTTTACTTTTTTCTTGTTTCTTGAGATATGCCTGTATTGCTATGAACTTTCCCCTTAGGACTGCTTTTACACTGTCCCATAGGTTTTGGTTTGTTGTGTTTGCATTTTCATTAGTTTATGCAAATTTTGATTTCTTCTGTGATTTGTTGGTTATTCAGCAGCGTGTTGTTCAGCCTCCATATTTTGGAATTTTTAATAGTTTTTCTCTTGTAATTGAGATCCACTCTTACTGCATTGTGGTCAGAAAAGATGCTTGGAATGATTTCTATTTTTTTGAATTTTCCAAGGCTAGATTTATGGCCCAGGATGTGATCTATCCTGGAGAAGGTTCCATGTGCGCTTGAGAAAAAGGTGAAATTCATTGCTTTGGGATGAAATGTCCTATAGATATCAATTAGGCCTAACTGGTCTATTGTATCATTTAAAGTTTGTGTTTCCTTGTTAATTTTCTGTTTAGTTGATCTATCCATAGTTGTGAGTGGGATATTAAAGTCTCCCACTATTATTGTGTTATTGTTAATTTCTCCTTTCATACTTGTTAGCATTTGTCTTACATATTGCGGTGCTCCCGTGTTGGGTGCATATATATTTATAATTGTTGTATCTTCTTCTTGGATTGATCCTTTCATCATTATGTAGTGACCATCTTTGTCTCTTTTCACAGCCTTTGTTTTAAAGTCTATTTTATCTGATATAAGTATTGCTACTCCTGTTTTCTTTTGGTCCCTATTTGCATGGAAAATCTTTTTCCAGCCCTTCACTTTCAGTCTGTATGTGTCCCCTGTTTTGAGGTTGGTGTCTTGTAGATAACACATGTAGGGGTCTTGTTTTTGTATCCATGCAGCCAGTCTTTGTCTTTTGGTTGGGGCATTCAACCCATTTATGTTTAAGGTAATTACTGATAAGTATGATCCCATTGCCATTTACTTTATTGTTTTGGGTTCAAATTTATACACCGTTTTTGTGTTTCCTGTCTAGAGAATATCCTTTAGTATTTGTTGGAGAGCTGGCTTGGTGGTGCTGAATTCTCTCAGCTTTTGCTTGTCTGAGAAGCTTTTGATTTCTCCTTCATATTTGAATGAGATCCTTGCTCGGTACAATAATCTGGGCTGTAGGTTATTTTCTTTCATCACTTTAAGTATGTCTTGCCATTCCCTCCTGGCCTGAAGAGTTTCTATTGAAAGATCAGCTGTTATCCTTATGGGAATTCCCTTGTGTGTTATTTGTTGTTTTTCCCTTGCTGCTTTTAATATTTGTTCTTTGTGTTTGATCTTTGTTAATTTGATTAATATGTGTCTTGGGGTGTTTCGCCTTGGGTTTATCCTGTTTGGGACTCTCTGGGTTTCTTGGACTTGGGTGATTATTTCCTTCCCCATTTTATGGAAGTTTTCAACTATTATCTCTTCAAGTATTTTCTCATGGTCTTTCTTTTTGTCTTCTTCTTCTGGGACCCCTATGATTCAAATTTTGTAGCATTTAATATTGTCCTGGAGGTCTTTGAGATTGTCCTAGTTTCTTTTCATTTGTTTTTCTTTTATCCTCTCTGATTCATTTATTTGTATCATTCTATCTTCGAATTCACTAATCCTATCTTCTGCCTCTCTTATTCTACTATTTGTTGCTACCAGAGTGTTTTTAATTTCATTTATTGCATTATTCATTATATATTGACTATCTTTTATTTCTTCTAGGTCCTTGTTAATCCTTTCCTGCATCTTCTCAACCTTTGTCTCCAGGCTATTTATCTGTGATTCCATTTTGATTTCAAGATTTTGGATCAATTTCACTATCATTATTCAGGATTCTTTATCAGGTAGATTCCCTATCTCTTCCTCTTTTGTTTGGTTTGGTGGGCATTTATCCTGTTCCTTTATGTGCTGGGTATTCCTCTGTCTCTTCATCTTGTTTAAATTGCTGAGTTTGGGGTGTCCTTTCTGTATTCTGGCAGTTTGTGGAGTTCTCTTTATTGTGGCATTTCCTTGCTCTGTGTGGGTTTGTACAGGTGGCTTGTCAAGGTTTCTTGGTTAGGGAAGCTTGTGTCGGTGTTCTGGTGGGTGGAGCTGTATTTCTTCTCTCTGGAGTGCAAAGAAATGCCCAGTAATGAGTTATGGGATGTCTATGGTTTTGGAGTGACTTTGGGCTGCCTGTATCTTGGAGCTCAGGGCTGTGTTCCTTGCTGCTGGAGAATTTGCTTGGTATGTCTTGCCCTGAAACTTGTTGGCCCTTGTGTGGTGCTTGTTTTCAGTGCAGGTATGGAGGCATTTGATGAGCTCCTGTCAATTAATGTTCCTTGGAGTCAGGAGCTCCCATGAGTCAGGGTTTGGACTGAAGCCTCCTGCTTCCAGTTATCAGTCTTATTTTTACAGTAGTTTCAAAGCTTCTCCTTCTATACAGCACCATTGATAAAACATCTACGTTAAAGATGAAAAGTTTCTCTACCGTGAGGGTCACCCAGAGAGGTTTACAGCATTATATGGAGAAGAGAAGAGAAGAAGGAGGAGGGAGTTAGAGGTGACCCGAATGAGACGAGGTGGAATCAATAGAGGAGAGAGTGGGCTATTCAGTAATCTCTTCCTTATGTGCACTCCACAACTGGACCGCTCAGAGTTGTTCACGGAGTTATACTGAGAAGAGAAGAAGGAGGAAGGTGACAGAGGTGGCCAGGAGGATAAAAGGGGGGAATGAAAAGGAGGGAGACAGATCCAGCCAGTAATCAGTTCCCTAAGTGTTCTCCACCGTCTGGAACACACAGAAATTCACAGAGTTGGGTAGAGTAGAGAGGGGTTAGGGAGGAGACACAGGCGACCTGGTGGAGAAAAAGGAGAGTCCAAAGGGAGAGAGAGCAGTTAAGCCAGTAATCTCGCTCCCTAGTGAAAAATGGGTACTGAAGATTTGGTTCTTAAAGGTACAAAATTGGTAACAAATACATAAAAGCAAAAATTAAAAATCTAGAGTAGAGTTTGGAATTTCAAAAATATGATGTTAAAGAAAAGAAGAAGGAAAAGAAAGAGAGAAAAAATGAACAAACAAAAACAAACAAGGTCACGAAAATTATAAAGAAAATATAGGTACAAAATTGATAACTAATACCAAAAAGCAAAAGTTAAAAATCTATAGTAGGGTTTGGAATTTCAAAAATACAATGTTACAAAAAGAAGAAGAAAAAGAAAGAGAGAGAGAAAAAAACAACAACAACAACAAAAAAAACCAAGAACAAACAAAGTCGCATAAATTATAAAAAAAAATACAGGTACAAAATTTATAACAAACACCAAAAAGCATAAATTAAAAATCTAGAGTAGAGTTTGGAATTTCAGATATACAATGTTATTTAAAAGAAGAAGAGAAAGAAACAGAGAAAAAGAAAAAGAAAAAAGAAAAAAGGGTCACAGAAATTATAAAAGCAAACAAAAAACAAACAAAAAAAACTATAGGTACAAAATTGATAACAAATACCAAAAAGCTAAAATTAAAAATCTAGAGTAGAATTTGGAATTTCAAAAATACAATGTTAAAGAAAAGAAGGAAAAAAAAAGGTCAAAAAATTATAAAATATATATATATATGAAGTTTGCTTAAAAAAATAGGGTCTTTTATTTTTTTTTTTTCTTTGCAAAGTAATCTGTTATAAAAGTGAAAATTAAAGGAATAATAGAGGACTTAAATTTTTTTAATTAAAAAAATAATAATAAAAAAAGAAAGAATGATCATAAAAGTAGTAAAAATATATCTAGGACTTTCTCCGGTTTTGTTGTGAGTATTGTGGGTTCAGTTCATTTTTGGCTAGTTCCTTGGTCCGACTTATATTTCTCAAGATCTATAGGCCCCTTCCTATGTAGTTGGTAGTAACCACAGGGTTTAATCTATTGCCTGTAGCTTCCAAGGCAGTTCCCTCTGTTACAGCTTCTTCTGTTTGCTGGTCTCTTCAGTGTCTGGTTTCCATCCTGACACAAAGGGGACGGTGGAGGACACTTTTTTTTTTTTTTTTAGGCTCACTTGTTCAGTCGCGCTGAGGGGAGGTAGGGAGGGATGCTGCAAACAAATAACACTGGCGTGTGCTCACAGTGCCTCAGCCACACTGGGTCTGCCCCCCGTTCACAGCTCGTGTAGCCTCTCTGCCCACGCTGCTCAGGCTCTAGGTTGCTCTGCCTGGAACCATCCATGGCTGGCCCTGGGCTGCCTGCACTTTCCAGGTCCAAGCCACTCAGGTTCAGGCACTCGGGTAGTCCTCAGAGGCCCAGACTCTCGGTTGGGCCTACGTTTTGTACCCTTCCCAGATCCGAGCAGCTCAGGTGATGAGGTGTTTGGCACGCGCGATTGCTGCGACTTATCGCCTCCCCGCCGCTCGGTTATCTAGGTGTGCACCGGCGCACCTTCTCAGGCAGATGTTGACCATCCAGACCCCCAAGAAGTTTTAGTTAGCAAAGAAGCCTGCTTACAGTTTTATAGATAATGTCTCTCTGGGGCTGTGTTTGTCCCCTTCTGGCTCTGGCTGCCTATCACTGGAGGGGGATGGTCTGCCGCCGGCTATCTCTGTTCAGTCCTTTGTTCCATGCATGGGCCTGGCGGTGTCTTAGGTTAGGGCTGGCTTTTCGCGTGGTAGATATCCCACAGTCTGGTTTGCTAGCCCAAATTATTTTGCTCAGATAGCGCTTGGGGTATTCAGGCCAGATCCTTGCGATGCAGCCCACACCGTGCCTCCCTGCCCAGCCCCCGCTTGCTAATGGCGGATGCAGGCGTCTGCGCTGCTTCTCCGCTAGGGGAGTTACCGTAGGGGCAATGTGCGGGTTTTAATTGTTTATTTATTTTTCCTCCCTGTTATGTTGCCCTCTGTGCTTCCAAGGCTCGGCACAGATTCGGCAGTGAGAAGGTTTCCTGGTGTTTGGAAACTTCTCTTTTTTTAAGACTCCCTTCCCGGGATGGAACTCCGTCCCTCCCTCTTTTGTCTCTTATATTTTTTCCTACCTCCTTTCGAAGACTTGGGTTGCTTCTGGGTGCCTGATGTCCTCTGCCGGCATTCAGAAGTTGTTTTGTGGAATTTATTCGGCGTTTAAATGTTTTTTTGATGAATTTGTGGGGGAGAAAGTGTTCTCCCTGTCCTACTCCTCTACCATCTTAGCTCCTCCTCCTGGATTTTTTTTTTTTTTTTAAGTGTTTTCTTCATTCTTAAGATCCAGTTATATTTCCAGGTGTTTACTCAAATTCACTGAACATTTCTGCTGTCCTCCTGAGTCATTATAGCTATTTGCTTAGAGTTTTATTTCAATTACTGTAATTTTTAATTTTAAAATTTCCAATTAGTTCACAAAAATCTACACATAAATATTTAATAACTGCAACCAACCAAGTTGTCTCTAAATAGGTGAATGAATAAACAAACTATGTATATTACATGCAATAGAACATTATTTAGTGATAAAAATGCATGAGCTATCTAGCCACAGAAAGACATGAAGGACCCAAAATTCATATTGCTGAGTGAAATAAGCCAGTCTGAAAATATAATATAATGTATGACTTCATTTATAGGCATTCTGGAAAAGCTCATAGTACAGAAACAGCAGAAATATCATTGGTTGCCAGGGGTTTGGAGATGTAGTGGAGAATGTGTGAACTGCTCTAATATAGTACAAGGAATTTTAGGGCAGTGAAACTATGCTCTATAAGACTTCAATGGTGGATGGGTTAAGTTACATATTTATCAAGAACTGTAATACAAAAAGGGCAAATCTTAATGTAACCAATGTATTGTAGTAAAAATAGTGCATCAATATTGGTTCAACACTTTTATTAAATGTACTAAACAATGCAATACATCAGAAATAGGGAAAACTATGAGAGAGGAGGAGTATGTGGAAACTTGCTGTACTATATGCTCAAGTCTTCTGCTTTAAATATGTCTGTTAGTAATATAAAAATATTTTCATGTTTTTTATTTAGAGTTTTCATTTTTGTACTGAGTCTAAATATTTGTTATGAACATATCTCTGAAGTATTTCTTTATATTTATGATAGTTTAAATTCATATCAATTTCAGCATTTGGGTTATTATGCCATCAGTTTTTGTTTTTTTTTTTAACCTCTTCCTTGACTGTGGGCCTTAATTTGGACATGTCTAATATTTCATTTTATATAAATTATTGAGAATGATGTTCTGTAGAGACACTGGATTTTCTTATCTTCTTCTGAAGAATGTTTTTCCTGGATAAAATGAAACATGTCTTCCTCATGATGGGCAGCAGCTGAAACTGTTCAGTTCTTCCAAAATTCTGACTGTTTCTCTTTTGCCCACGTGATTGAAATCTTGCTTATGAATTCACATTTAAGGAGTGTGCATTCATCCACACTTAACTAATGGCTATAGAAATGTTTGAATGGAAAGTTTGGAGCATCTTCTCTGTGCCACAATTTCTTCCTGAATTAATTTTCTCAGTTTATAGACTGTGATAGTGCCAAATCCCACATTCTGAATCTTCAGTTCAGAATCTTCAAACAAGTAATAATTTGAAGTTTTCTATATCTACTCATCCTATACTACTTGATCTGGAGCATGTCCCCAGGCAAAACATTTTTAAAAAATTGTAAGAATTTTACTTGGAGTAATTTTTTTTTTTTTTAACTCTTTAAGGTGTGAAAGTGAAAGTCATTTAGTCATGCCCAACTCTTTGAAACCTTATCAACTATACAGTTCATGGAATTCTCCAGGCCAGAATGCTGGAGAGGGTAGCCTTTCCCTTCTCCAGGGGATCTTTCCAACCCAGACGTCAAACCCAGGTCTCCCACATTGCAAGCAGATTCTTTACCACCTGAGCCACAAGGGAAGCCCTTTATGGTGTACTTCCTTTTTATTTCTCCTGTATTTATTCACTCTTAGTTCCTTCCAAAATAGTTGTTCCTATGTTCTATCCAGAACTACAATTGCATTCTACAGAAGGGTTAGTCAATACAAAATATGCCTCTATTAATAGATGGGGAAACAATGCAAACAGTGACAGACTTTATTTGGGGGGCTCCAAAATCACTACAGATGGTGACTGCAACCATGAAATTAAAAGATGCTTGCTCCTTGGAAAAAAAGCTATGACCAACCTAGACAATATATTAAAAAGCAAAGACATTACTTTGTCAATAAAATTTCGTCTAGTCAAAGCTGTGTTTTTTTCAGTAGTCATGTATGGATGTGAGAGTTGGACTATAAAGAAAGCTGAATGTTGAAGAATTGATGCTTTTGAACTGTGGTGTTGAAGAAGACTCTTGAGAGTCCCTTGGACTGCAAGGAGATCCAAACAGTTCATCCTAAAGGAAAGTAGTCCTGAATATTCATTGGAAGGACTTATGCTTAAGCTGAAACTTCAATACTTTGGCCACCTGATGCAAAGAACTGATTCATTAGAAAAGACCCTATTGATGGGGAAGATTGGAGGCAGGAGGAGAAGGGGATGATGGAGGATGAGATGGTTGGATGGCATCATTGACTCAATGGACATGAGTTTGAATAAACTCCGGGAGTTGGTGATGAACAGGGAGGCCTGGCATGCTGCAGTCCATGGGGTCGCAAGGAGTCAGACATGACTGAGTGACTGAACTGAACTGAACTGAAGAAATTAACAGAAGGCAGATGCAAATCCATCTACAAATAATTTAGAGATTAAAATCACAAGTGACATAAAAATATAGCATATCAAATATGCCTCAAAATCATGTATTTGAACCAAGATATAATTAAGTTGCAACAACTTCTCTATCCAAAGTTTTTCAGTCTTTGAATTTTAACCTGATACATATACCAGTTATGATATGAAAGATGATACCAATGGCTCAATTAGAAGAGATGGAAATATCAACATACTATCATCTGTTGTGAGAATTTGCTTACTATTTTCTTCATTTAAGTTTTGGTAACTTCATAATGAAAGTTTGAGGAAAGCAGAAGTGGGTTTAATAGCAATTATTTCACTAGCTAACTTCATGATCTTAGAAATATTGATTCCTGTACATCTCAATTTCTTTTGATCAGAAACTGTGAGAATAATGTACTATAATTTAAATAAATTAAAAAAATATGCCATGTCAGTAAAATTTATGACTTTTTAAGTATTTTGAGTAGTTTATCACACATACTAGAAACTATTTACTCTTTTGCTTCCTTGAAAGTAGCTACTGTAAGCAATGCTTTACCTTGGAGACCACATTTTTTTTCCTATTAACAAAAATAGAGAACACTGTCAAACAGTAGATTTTGCTGAGGACTTGAAATGAAATAACTAATTTCATATTATTTGTATTGCTGTATTCCTTTTCTTTATTAATTTTGGAGAATATAATCTCATAATGTCTTTTTATTGCATATTTTAATTTAAATTCACTGCCCATAGCCATTCTGCATCTGCCCTGTAGTGTACACTTTTAGAGCCTTGTCTGAGTCTCTGAAACCAGTCTTTGAAGAGATTACTTAGGGGGCAGAGTGCAAGAGGACAAGGTAAATAAAGAATACTAAAAAGATCTTTGTGTTAGTTCTTGTTATTGTTCAGTCGTCCAGTCATGTCCTACTCTTTGTGACTCCACAGAATGCAGCACACCGGGACTCCTTGTCCCTCACCATCTCCTGAAGTTTGCCTAAGTTCAAGTCCTTGCTGCTGCTGCGTCCCTTCAGTTGTGTCTGACTGTGAGACCCCATAGACGGCAGCCCACCAGGCTCCCCCATCCCTGGGATTCTCCAGGCAAGAACACTGGAGTGGGTTGCCATTTCCTTCTCCAATGCATGAAAGTGAAAAGTGAAAGTGAATCACTCAGTCGTGTCTGACTCTTAGCGACCGCATGGACTGCAGCTCACCAGGCTCCTCCACCCATGGGATTTTCCAGGCAAGAGTACCTGAGTGAGTTCAAGTCCTTATCCATTCCTAATTTATATGTTAAACTTTGAAAACCAAATTAACCCTAGTTTGACATCTTTAAAATTTGTCATAAAAGTAACTGTCTCAGAGGGTTTACCCATAGTAAAGAAGAACTTACAAACCAGGAAAATTACTGGATCTTTTCTTTTGTGGATGCAACAAATCATCAAGCATTTTGAGGAAATATCTATCCCATTATCATCGTTTCTCTAATCTTAATATTTTAATAAGTAGTGACTAATACTGAGTTCTATATTAGCAAGATAAAATGCTACAATTTTTACAAACCATTCAGTTTTGGGGTTAAGTTATTTCAATATAATGAATACATACTAAGAGACAGGCAATGACAGGACTAAAATTTGCAACTTTTTTTTTATTTAACCCTAGACAATTTTCATCAGAACAATTATATATTTAATCCAGCAGGAAATAAAGATTATGGAGGATGGAAAATTTTGAAAAAGAGATAAACTAAGAAAGCTGATCAAAATATTATTATTCAATAATCAGTGCATGTTAAAGTGACTTTCATGTAAGTCAAAAGTAATATTCACAATGTTAAAATTACTGAATTACATTTTAATCCACCTAATTTATTTTCTTCTTTTGCTATTGTCTCAAAATATTTAGATAAATATTCATATCAAATATGGGGGTGTGAACTTGGTTAAACCCAATAATTTCAGAAGACAAATACCATGCTTAATTGATTTTATTCTAATATACTTTTAGTTCAGTGTGATGTTATGACCTTCAACTATAGTCTTGTGGCTGTTCCCTATTATCAGTTTGAGGCACTAGATTAAAACATGACCTTTAACAATTACCAAAAGAGATCATCTGTGTTTTCTCTCTTCAAAGAGTTATGGGTTCTTTTAACCTTTTGAACAGAACTTTTATTCATCCTGTGTTATTTAAAAACCCAAATGACTTTTTGAGACCCCTTTAATTCTAAAAAGGGGAGATATTTAAAGAAGGACAAGGTAAGTATTCAAATTAAACATTTGGTTATCAGTGTATAGACTCTTGCCTGTGATGTATTCAAAAGTATGTGAATATTCAATGTTACTGCAAATTGATGTCATTCCTTCTGAGAGAATCAAAAGCCCTGCAAATCTGTTGAGCTTCTGAATATTACTGAAGAAGCCTCTGGTGAAATGTTCGAATCACAGTCTGTCAGGAAGTGCATAAAAGCAAAATCCTTGAAGTTTTACTTTTCACATAAATAATCAGAGACTTTTATTCAACATTTCCAATAGATTAATAAACTGTGAGGCAAAAAAAAAATTAGAATATTGAGAACTTGGATTTCATTAGAAATTAAATGAAGAGAATTGTGCAGCTTTAGTAAGGAGTTAGTCTATGTGGTGGTGGTTTAGTCGCTAAGTCAAGTCTGACTCTTGTGACCCCATAGGCTGTAGCCTGCCAGGTTCCTCTGTCCATGGGATTCTCCAGGCAAGAAAACTGGAGTGGGTAGTTTGTAAATTTGGGTAAATTTTATCTTGACTGCAATTTAAAATAGAGTAGGACTGTAGTTTGACAGATAGGAGATGAATATCCTATAATAAGATGAAATATATAAGAAGTATCTTAAAGACCTGGGAGGGAAAATTGTATGAGAAATTACTCCTTATTTTTGCCAACGTGTAACACACAGAAGAAGTTGTGTTAGCTGCCCTAAGTAACATGGCAAAGTAAGATTAAGGAGTACATTAAGATGAAATGAATACAGTTTTAAAATATGTGCACGAGCAGGTTATACAATATCTTGTGAATACAGGCAGAATAACAATATAAGATGTGAGGAATTTAATGATAACACTAAATAGTAAAAAAAATTCACTATGTTTTGATAAGAGGTGCAGATTTTGAGGAAATTAAAACACAAGAAGAGTATATATTAAATGGCAATGAAACTAAATATTTAAGATAAAACTAGAAATGCAAGAAAATTTTGGTAAACATTTATAAGAATTTAAGCGACCCAGAATGCAAAAATAGAAGAATTCAATGGCATAATAAAATAATTATTGCTTTAGACCTGGGTTTGATCCCTGGGTTGGGAAGATCCTGTGGAGAAGGAAATGGCAACCCACTTCAGTATTCTTACCTGGAGAATTCCATGGGTTGGAAGAGAGTGGGACATGACTTCATGACTTCACTTTTCACTTTCATCTTAGTTGATTTAGAAGAAGTCATTATTGAACAGAAATTTTAACTTGTTTAAAAATACATGGAAGGTTTATAATACATTAATCAGATAACTGTTGTTCAGTCACTCAGTTGTGTCCAACACTTTGCAACCCTATGGACTGCAGAACACCAGGCTTTTCTGTCCTTCATCATCTCCTGGAACTTGCTCAAATTCATATCCATAGACTCAGGGATGCTATCCAACCATCTCATCCTCTGTCATCATCATCCCCTTATCCTCCTGCCTTCAATCATTTCCAGCATCATGGTCTTTTTCAGTGAGTCAGCTCTTCTCATCAGGTGGTCAAAGTATTGGATCTTCAGTCTCAGCATCATTCCCTCCAAAGAATATTCAGAATTTATTTCCTTTAGGATTAACTGGTTTGATATCCTTGCAGTCCACGGGACTCTCAAGAGTCTTCTCCAACATCTAATCAGATTATTAGATTCCCCTAAAACAAAGCAAACTCCACAAGTAGAAACAATAAAAGGCAATAAAAAAGGAAGAACATTCTTGCTAATAATCTGATGAAAATTCAACAAAAATTTTAAATAGCCAAATATAATAGATATCTATAAAAGATACTGACAGAATTCATCAGAGAGCACAGATTTTTAAGAAATCATAAAGCGTGACAACTGAATAGATATGTGGGAGAGAAAGTGTACCTTCATTCCATTTCACACAATATGCACACACACACAAAATAAGATATATAGTCCCCAAAATAAAAACAAAACTCTAAACATCTATAGCAAAATACATGAGGGAATGCTCACTACCTTGGAGTAGACAAAGAATATTTAGACAGATTAAATATTAACATATAGCAATAATCAATTGAATTATCTTCAAAATGAAAACCACCTCCTCTTCAAAAAGGTGCCATTATCAAAAAATAGAAAAGCAGGTCTCAGACAGGGATGAACACTCACAACACATGTATCTATTAAAGGACTTATGTTCCAAATAGATAAGGAAATTCTATAACTAAATATAAAGTCATTTAGAAATCTAAGAATGAGTGAAAGACTTGAATAAACGTATATATATATATATATATATATATATAGTGTGACAACTGGATAGACATGTGGGGAAGAAAATGTACCTTCACTCCACTTCACACCACATACACAAAATTTAAGATATATAGTCCTCAATATAACAATGAAAACTCTCTTTCTATATATGGAATATCTATATCTATATCTATATCTATATATCTATATCTATATCTATATCTATATATATATAGAGAGAGAGAGACAGACAGACAGACAGACAGACAGACAGAGTGACAGAGGAACCTGGTGGTATACAGTCCATAGGGTCACAATGAGTCAGACACAATTGAAGCAACTTAGCACACACACAAATTATATATATATATACAAACACTATACATGAATGGCCAACAAGCAAATAAATAAATGTTAAAGATAAAATATCACAGGGGAAATTAAAAGGCAATGAGGTACCACCCTACTAGATAGCTAAAATTAAAGATATTGATGGTATCAACAGTTTATCTAGATATGGATCCATTAGAACTCGTCATTGCAAAAAACAAAACAAAACAGAAAATTACAAAATGATATAGGTACTTGGGAAAAGAGTTTGGTAGATATTACTTAAGAATTACCCTTCTAAGTATTTATTGAACAAAATGAAAACTTCTGTCCAAAATATACTTTTTTATAATTATAACAATATTATTTTTTAATAGTAGGACTGATGCTAAAGCTGAAGCTCCAATACTTTGGCCACCTAATGTGAAGAGCTGCCTCATTAGAAAAGAACCTGATGCTGGGAAAGATCTAAGGTAGGATGAGAAGGGGGTGAAAGAGGGCGAGATGGTTTGATGGCATCATCGACTCAATGGACATGAGTTTGAGCAAGCTCCGGGAGTTAATGAAGGACAGGGAACCCAGCGTGCTGCAGTCCATGGGGTCACAAAGAGTCTGACACGACTGAGTGACTAAACAGCAGTAACGATTAAAAAAAAAAAAAAAAAAAGTCAAAACAGCAAATGCCCATTGATAGTCAAAGGGATGTACACCCTGTTTATTTATAGAATGGAATTCTAATCAGCAAAAAATATACAAACTACTGACACATGAAACTATGTCTAAAACTAAAAGCAGTATGCTGAGCAAAATAAGCCAAGATGGCTACCATGGGATTCTTTTTACATGAATTTCTGAAAGTAGATATAATTTTATATGGTAGAAATCGGATCAGTGATGTCTAAGCCATGAATTTGGAGTCAATAATTTACTACAAAAGAGCACCACAAACTTTATGGAATAATAGAATAGTTTTAAACTTGACTGACAGCTATTCTGATGCATAAATTTTTCTAAAGCCTTTGAATTATTGGGTTCGCCAGAAAGTTCATTTGCGTTTTACTGTAAGTTGGCACAAAAACCCAAATGAAATTTTAGCCAACCCAATATATTGTTGTTGTTTTCAGCTAATAAGTCATGTGCATACCTTTGCGATCCCATGGACTGCAGCAGGCCAGGATTTCCTGTCATTCATTCTCTCCCAGAGTTTGTTCTCAAGTCCATTGTGTTGATGATGCCATCCAACCATCTCATTCTCTGCTGTCCCCTTCTCCTCCTGCCATCAGTCTTACCCAGAATCAAGGTCTTTGCTGATGAGTCAGCTCTTCACATCAGGTGGCCATAATACTGGAGCTTCAGCTTCAACATCAGTCCTTCCTATGAACATTCAGGACTGATTTCTTTTAGGATTGATTGATTTCATCTTCTTGCTGTCCAAGGGATTCTTAAAAGTCTTCTCCAGCACCCAAATCAAAAACATCCATTCTTTGGCCATCAGCCTTCTTTATGGTTCAACTCTCATATCCATACATGACTACTGGAAAAATCATAGTTTTGACTAGACAGATCTTCAAAGTGATGTTTCTGCATCTTAATATGTTTGTCTAGGTTTGTCAAAGATTTCCTTTCAAGGAGCAAGCATGTTTTAATTTTATGTCTGCAGTCACTCTTTACAGTGATTTTGGAGCCCAAGAAAATAAAATCTGTCACTGTTTCCACGTTTTTCCCATATATTTTCCATAAATGGCGACCCACTCCAGTATTCTTGCCTGGAAAATTCCATGTATGGCGGTCATAAAGAGTTGGACATAACTGAGCAACTAATCCAATATACATTATACTTAAAATGTGCAAAGTTTGCTTTAGGTAAATTATGACTCGAGAAAGTCAATTAAAATCAATAAAAGTAAATGTAATTTCCTGAATATTGTGAAACATTCACATGGTTACAAAGCAGGAAATAATTAACTAATATCAAACATAGTTTATTATCAAGGTATAATTTCATTGCATAGCTACATATCAGAATATCTATGACTTCAACAAATGAAGATGGAAATTCATGTTAATTACAATAAACTCTGTAATATTATTTAAGAAAAATCAGCTTTCCTAATGATTATCTATGAAAAATATGAATAGACAAGATAAAAGAATATTACCTTTTCTAAGATTCAAAACTAGTCATCCTAAAAAGCAAAACTGCAATATGATTGGAAAAATTAGAACTGTAGGAGAATACTTCTAGTCATACTATTAGTAAATAGTGTCTCAGATATTCTAGAAAATTCAGACAAACTGGAAAAAAAAATTACCTTGTGCACACATTAGAAGAAATCATCGTTTATACTGACACAATTATGTAAGTAGAAAAATACACACACAAACTTTATTTTATTATTTTTTTAATTTTATTTTATTTTTAAACTTTACACTATTGTATTAGTTTTGCCAAATATCAAAATGAATCCGCCACAAGTATACATGTGCTCCCCATCCCGAACCCCCCTCCCTCCTCCCTCCCCATTCCATCCCTCTGGGTCGTCCCAGTGCACCAGCCCCAAGCATCCAGTATCGTGCATCGAACCTGGACTGGCAACTCATTTCATACATGATATTTTACATGTTTCAATGCCATTCTCCCAAATCTTCCCACCCTCTCCCTCTCCCACAGAGTCCATAAGACACACAATCTTTAGAAGAACATAACAGAACCTTGTGTTTCTACAAGGTATCCTAAACAAAATCCAGACACTATTGGCAGAACTCAAGTTGCAAACTGCCTCTCTGTGAAGTGGTAGCAGATGAAATCTATGTTCAGTTATATTAGCCATAAGCATATGTGATACTTCCAGATACATGGAAAATCTAAGGCTAAATTTACCCTTAGATTTTGAGTTGTTCCACTCTCTATTGCTCCTTTCTGGAATTTTATCCTCACTTTCCAGCTTCTCCTAGTCTGTCTGGGTACTATAAAATAATACCACAAATAGGGTAGCTTATAAAAATCAGACATATTTCTCATAGTTCTGGAGGATGGAGAGTCTAAGATTAGGAGGTCAACAGATTCAGTGTTTTCTGAGGACCCACTTCCTGAAGCATGCCTTTTCAATGTATCCTCACATGATGGAGGGAGCTAGGAAGCTCTGTGGGGTCTCTTTTATAACAGCATTAATACAGTCAATCCAAGAGAGCTTCATTCTCATGACCTAAGTACTTCCCAAAATCTCCACTTCCTAATACCATTATATCAGGCAATAGGATTTTTGGGGAGACATACACATTGAGGGACTTCCCTGATAGCTCAGTAAAGAATTCACCTGCAATGCAGGAGACTCTCGTTCAATTCCTGGGTCAGGAAGATCTGCTGGCAAAGGGATAGGCTACTCACTCCAGTATTCTAGGTATTCCCTTTTGGCTCAGCTGGTAAAGAATCCACCTTCAATGTGGAGAACCTGGGTTCTTCCCTGGATTGGGAAGATCCTCTGGTCAAGGGAAAGGCTACCCACTCCAGTATTCTGGCCTAGAGAATTCCACAGACTGTATAGTCCATGGGATCGCAAGAAGTCAGCCACAACTGAGTGACTTTCAGTTTCACTTTTCATACACATTCAGATCACAACATTTGATCCCTGGACCACTAAAATCCATGTCCTTCTCATGTGAAAAATATATTCATTTTCTTCCAACAATCCAGAAGTCTTAATCATGCCTAAATCAACTGAAAAGCTAAAGTCCAAAGTCTCATCTAAATATCAATTCATTCTGAGGCAAATTTTCTTTAGTAAGAACCTGTGACATTAAATACTATGTGTTTCTAAAATGCAATGGTAGGATAGACATGGGGTAAACACTTCCATCCCAAATGGGAGAAATAGGAAAACAAGGGGTGACAGACTGCAAGCAAGTCCAAAACCCAACAGGCAAAACATTAAACCTTAAAACTTCGCTTTTACTGCTCCTTTCACAGGGGCAGGGGTCTTGCCTTCTGGACACACTGGGGTATCCTCACCACCAAGTTTTGACTGGGCACAGTTCATGCATCAACTCTCGTGAGTTGGAGTCCCATGCTGTTTTGGGCTGAATTGTATGCTGGTGGCTTTACCCGTTTAAGGTCTCAGGAAAACCCTACCTCCGTTTCTCCACAGAGCATTTTCCTATAGGTAGCCTGGCCCTTATTGTTAAAATCTTCTGCCATATCTCTATAATGCTCCATCCTTCAAAACCTAGGTGGAAGTGGTCATGCCCCCATAGCTCTGCTGGGTAAAGAGTCAGACTCTCATGGCTTTTGGTGGTGGTCATTAGATTTGTTGAAACCCAGGCAAGGGCCTCTTTTTTTAAACTAAGGAGACAGTCCTAATGATCTCTGAATTACTTTTTGAGTCTTTCTTTCCTTAATTTTGAAGAACATCACACATTCTCAACCAAATAGCTCTATGGTAACATCCTATAGAACATAAGAATTCTACAGCTATCTTTCATTCTTTCCTGTATCCTTCCCCTTTGGTTCAAGCAGGCTGCTCTTCTTCTAGAGAGGTTAAGACCATGGTTCACAAAAAGACTAATCCATTCAGGCTGCTTCTATTTATTTCTTTTTTTTTCTTTTTTTTTTAAATTTTATTTTATTTTTAAAATTTACATAATTGTATTAGTTTTGCCAAACATCAAAATGAATCTGCCACAGGTATACATGTGTTCCCCATCCTGAACCCTCCTCCCCCCTCCCTCCGCATACCATCCCTCTGGGTGGTCGCAGTGCACCAGCCCCAAGCATCCAGTATCGTGCATCGAACCTGGACTGGCAACTCGTTTCATACATGATATTTTACATGTTTCAATGCCATTCTCCCAAATCTCCCCACCCTCTCCCTCTCCCACAGTGTCCATAAGACTGTTCTATACATCAGTGTCTCTTTTGCTATCTGATACACAGGGTTATTGTTACCATCTTTCTAAATCCCATATATATGCGTTAGTATACTGTATTGGTGTTTTTCTTTCTGGCTTACTTCACTGTGTATAATAGGCTCCAGTTTCATCCACCTCATTAGAACTGATTCAAATGTGTTCTTTTTAATGGCTGAGTAAGACTCCATTGTGTATATGTACCATAGCTTTCTTATCCATTCATCTGCTGATGGACATCTAGGTTGCTTCCATGTCCTGGCTATTATAAACAGTGCTGTGATGAACATTGGGGTACACGTGTCTCTTTCCCTTCTGGTTTCCTCAGTGTGTATGCCCAGCAGTGGGATTGCTGGATCATAAGGCAGTTCTATTTCCAGTTTTTTAAGGAATCTCCACACTGTTCTCCATAGTGGCTGTACTAGTTTGCATTCCCACCAACAGTGTAAGAGGGTTCCCTTTTCTCCACACCCTCTTCAGCATTTATTACTTGTAGACTTTTGGATCACAGCCATTCTGAATGGTGTGAAATGGTACCTCATAATGGTTTTGATTTGCATTTCTCTGATAATGAGTGATGTTGAGCATCTTTTCATGTGTTTGTTAGCCATCTGTGTGTCTTCTTTGGAGAAATGTCTATTTAGTTCCTTGGCCCATTTTTTGATTGGGTCATTTATTTTTCTGGAGTTGAGCTGTAGGAGTTGCTTGTATATTCTCGACATTAGCTGTTTGTCAGTTGCTTCATTTGCTATTATTTTCTCCCATTCTGAAGTCTGTCTTTTCACCTTGCTAATAGTTTCCTTTGATGTGCAGAAGCTTTTAAGGTTAATTAGGTCCCATTTGCTTATTTTTGCTTTTATTTGCAATATTCTGGGTGGTGGGTCATAGAGGATCCTGCTGTGATGTATGTCGGAGAGTGTTTTGCCTATGTTCTCCTCTAGGAGTTTTATAGTTTCTGGTCTTACGTTTAGATCTTTAATCCATTTTGAGTTTATTTTTGTGTATGGTGTTAGAAAGTGTTCTAGTTTCATTCTTTTACAAGTGGTTGACCAGATTTCCCAGAACCACTTGTTAAAGAGATTGTCTTTAATCCATTGTATATTCTTGCCTCCTTTGTCAAAGATAAGGTGTCCATATGTGCGTGGATTTATCTCTGGGCTTTCTATTTTGTTCCATTGATCTATATTTCTGTCTTTGTGCCTGTACCATACTGTCTTGATAACTGTGGCTTTGTAGTAGAGCCTGAAGTCAGGTAGGTTGATTCCTCCAGTTCCATTCTTCTTTCTCAAGATTGCTTTGGCTATTCGAGGTTTTTTTTATTTCCATACAAATTGTGAAATTATTTGTTCTAGCTCTGTGAAGAATACTGTTGGTAGCTTGATAGGGATTGCATTGAATCTATAAATTGCTTTGGGTAGTATACTCATTTTCACTATATTGATTCTTCCAATCTATGAACATGGTATATTTCTCCATCTGTTAGTGTCCTCTTTGATTTCTTTCACCAGTGTTTTATAGTTTTCTATATATAGGTCTTTAGTTTCTTTAGGTAGATATATTCCTAAGTATTTTATTCTTTCTGTTGCAATGGTGAATGGAATTATTTCCTTAATTTCTCTTTCTGTTTTCTCATTATTAGTATATAGGAATGCAAGGGATTTCTGGGTGTTGATTTTATATCCTGCAACTTTACTATAATCATTGATTAGTTCTAGTAATTTTCTGGTGGAGTCTTTAGGGTTTTCTATGTAGAGGATCATGTCATCTGAAAATAGTGAGAGCTTTACTTCTTCTTTTCCAATTTGGATTCCTTTTATTTCTTTTTCTACTCTGATTGCTGTGGCCAAAACTTCCAAAACTATGTTCAATAGTAATGGTGAAAGTGGGCACCCTTGTCTTGTTCCTGACTTTAGAGGAAATGCTTTCAATTTTTCACTATTGAGGATAATATTTGCTGTGGGTTTGTCATATATAGCTTTTATTATGTTGAGGTATGTTCCTTCTATTCCTGCTTTCTGGAGAGTTTTTATCATAAATGGATGTTGAATTTTGTCAAAGGCTTTCTCTGCATCTATTGAGATAATCATATGGTTTTTATTTTTCAATTTGTTAATGTGGTGTATTACATTGATTGATTTGCGGATATTGAAGAATCCTTGCATCCCTGGGTTAAAGCCCACTTGGTCATGGTGTATGATCTTTTTAATGTGTTGTTGAGTTCTGATTGCTAGAATTTTGTTAAGGATTTTTGCATCTATGTTCATCAGTGATATTGGCCTGTAGTTTTCTTTTTTTGTGGGATCTTTGTCAGGTTTTGGTATTAGGGTGATGGTGGCCTCATAGAATGAGTTTGGAAGTTTACCACCCTCTGCAATTTTCTGGAAGAGTTTGAGCAGGATAGGTGTTAGCTCTTCTCTAACTTTTTGGTAGAATTCAGCTGTGAAGCCATCTGGACCTGGGCTTTTGTTTGCTGGAAGATTTTTGATTACAGTTTCAATTTCCTTGCTTGTGATGGGTCTGTTAAGATTTTCTATTTCTTCCTGGTCGAGTTTTGGAAAGTTGTACTTTTCTAAGAATTTAATACACTAGAATCAGTTCAGTTCAGTTCAGTCACTCAGTCATGTCCGACTCTTTGTGACCCCATGAATCACAGCACGCCAGGCCTCCCTGTCCATCACCAACTCCCGGAGTTCACTCAGACTCATGTCCATTGAGTCAGTGATGCCATCCAGTCATCTCATCCTCTGTCGTCCCCTTCTCCTCCTGCCCCCAATCCCTCCCAGCATCAGAGTTCTTTCCAATGAGTCAACTCTTCGCATGAGGTGGCCAAAGTACTGGAGCTTCAGCTTCAGCATCATTCCTTCCAAAGAAATCCCAGGGCTGATCTCCTTCAGAATGGACTGCTTGGATCTCCTTGCAGTCCAAGGGACTCTCAAGAGTCTTCTCCGACACCACAGTTCAAAAGCATCAATTCTTGGGTGCTCAGCCTTCTTCACAGTCCAACTCTCACATCCATACATGACCACAAGAAAAACCATAGCCTTGACTGCATATTCATGGATAAATAAACACTGTATGTTTATTAATGTTTCTTTGATTAACCAAAACACATAAACATAGCTTTTGAGCAGTATTTATATTTGTGAATTAGAATTCCAGAAACATAAACTTGAAATGAAGCATATCTTCATTATTTTGTAAACCTATTATCTTTTCCAAAACCATTTACTATTTTAAAACATTTATTCTTCCAATTTTATTGAGATATATTGACATGAAGCATTGTATAAATTTAAGCTGCATAGCATAATGATTTCATTTATATAATCATGAAATGTCACATCATTTGTAAAATGTTAATATTATGAAGTGTTCACAAATTTAGTGAACATTAATTACCTCATACATGAAAGTGAAGTGTTAGCTACTCAGTCATGTCTGATTCTTTGCAACCCATGGACTGTAGCCCACCAGCCTCCTCTGTCCATGGAATTCACCAGGCAATACGTGGGTTTCTATTTCTTCTCCAGGGAATGTTCCCGATCCAAGAATTGAACTTGGGTCTCCTGCATTGCAGGCATATTTTTGTTTTCCCCAGGACTTTTGTACCTCTTGATTTCAGTCACATAATTCTCTTATCTCCTCACCCACCCTCCCCTCTGGCAATCTCCTAACTGTTATCTGTATCTATGACTGTTTTTGTTTGTCCACTGTTTTGATTTATATATCCAACATATAAATGAAATCATACAGTATTTGTTTTTCTCTGTCTGACTTATTTCACTTCGTATAATTTCTTCTCGGTGCATCCATGTTTTCACAAAGGGTGAGATTTGATTCTCTTTTATGGTTAAATAATATTTCATTGTATATATTATACCACATCTTCTTTATTGTTTCATTTATCAATGGACACCTAGTACGCTTCCATATCTTAGCTATTGTAAATAATACTGTAGTGAACATCAGTTCACTTCAGTCACTAAGCCGTGTTCAACTCTTTGCGACCCCATGATTTGCAGCATGCAAGGCCTCCCTGTCCATCACCAACTCCCGGAGTTCACTCAAACTCATGTCCATCGAGTCAGTGATGCCATCCAGCCATCTCATCCTCTGTCGTCCCTTTCTCCTCCTGCCCCCAATCCCTCCCAGCATCAGGGTCTTTTCCAATGAGCCAACTCTTCACATGAGGTGGCCAAAGTATTGGAGTTTCAGCTTTAGCATCATTCCTTCCAAAGAACACCTAGGACTGATCTCCTTTTGAATGGACTGATTGGATCTCCTTGCAGTCCAAGGGACTCTCAAGAGTCTTCTCCAACACCACAGTTCAAAAGCATCAATTCTTCGGCACTCAGCTTTCTTCACAGTCCAACTCTCACATCCATACATGACCACAGGAAAAACCATAGCCTTGACTAGACGGACCTTTGTTGGCAAAGTAATGTCTCTACTTTTGAATACGCTATCTAGGTTGGTCATAACTTTCCTCCCAAGGAGTAAGTGTCTTTTAATTTTATGGCTGCAATCACCATCTGCAGTAATTTTGGAGCCCAGAAAAATAAGGTCTGACATTGTTTCCCCATCTATTTCCCATGAAGTGATGGGACCAGAGGCCATGATCTTCATTTTCTGAATGTTGAGCTTTAAGCCAACTTTTTCACTCTCCTCTTTCACTTTCATCAAGAGGGTTTTTAGTTCCTCTTGACTTTCTGCCATAAAGGTGGTGTCATCTGCATATCTGAGGTTATTGATGTTTCTCCCAGCAATCTTGATTCCAGCTTGTGCTTCTTCCAGCCCAGCATTTCCCATGATGTACTCTGCATATAAGTTAAATAAACAGGGTGACAATATACAACCTTGACATACTCCTTTTCCTATTTGGAATCAGTTTGCTATTCCATGTCCAGTTCTAACTGTTGCTTCCTGACCTGCATATAGGTTTCTCAAGAGGCAGGTCAGGTTGTCTGGTATTCCAATCTCTTTCAGAATTTTCCACAGTTCATTGTGATCCACACAGTCAAAGGTTTTGGCATAGTCAATAAAGCAGAAATAGATGTTTTTCTGGAACTCTCTTGATTTTTCCACATAGGGTTATGCAAATCTTTTCAAAACATCTACTTCTGCTTCAAAACAACTATCAGAAAACCATCTACTTCTACTTCATTGACTACACTAAAGCCTTGGACTGTGTGGATCATTATTGTGATAACAGTTTATTAACTGTGAAAAATTCTTAGAGATTGGCATACCAGACTACCTTACCTGCCTCTTGTGAAACCTGTATGCAGGTCAAGAAGCAAGTTAGAACAGGACATGGAAAAACGGGCTGGTTCCAAATTGGGAAAAGAAGGCTGTATATTGTTGGCCTGCTTATTTATCAAATATGCACAGTACATCATGTGAAATGCTGAGCTGGATGAAGCACAAGCGGGAATCAAGATTGGCGGGAAAATATCAGTAACCTCAGATATGCATATGACACCACCCTTATGGTAGAAAACAAAGAGGAACTAAACAGCCTCTTGATAAAGGTGAAAGAGGAGAATTAAAAAGCTGTCTTAAAACTCAACATTCAAAAGACAAAGGTCATGGCATCCAGTCCCATTACTTCATGACAAATAGATGGGAAACAATGGAAACAGTGACAGACCTTACTTTGTTGGGCTCCAAAATCACTGCAGATGGTGACTGCAGCCATACCATTAAAAGATGCTTGCTCCTTGGAAGAAAAGCTATGATAAACATAGACAGTATTTTATAATGCAGAGACATTACTTTACTGTAAAGGTATGTATATTCAAAGCTATGGTTTTTCCATTATCATGTGTGGATGTGAGAGTTGGACCATAAAGAAGGCTGGGTGTCAAAGAATTGATGATTTTGAACTGTGGTGTTAAAGAAGACTCTTGAGAGTTTCTTGGACTGCAAGGAAATGAAACCAGTTAATCCTAAAGGAAATCTGTCCTGAATATTCATTGCAAGGACTGATGCTAAAGCTAAAGCTCCAATACTTTGGCCATCTTAAGTGAAGAGCTGACTCATTAGAGAATACCCTGATTCTGGGAAAGCATTAAGGCATGAGGAGAAGGGGATAATAGGGGATGAGATGGTTGGATGACATTACTGACTAAATGGACATGAGTTTGAGCAAGCTCCAGGAGATAGCGAAAGACAGGAAAGCCTGGCATGTTGCAGTCCATGGGATCACAGAGTCAGACATGACTGAGAGACTAAACAACAAATATCTTTTCAAATCAGTGTTTTCATTTTCTTTTGATAAATGCCTAGGCGTAGAATTGCTGGGTTTTGTGGTGGCTCTATTTTTAATTTTCTGATGAAGCTTGATATCATTTTCTGTAGTGGTTGTGCCATTTTATATCCCCACCAACAGTGCCTGAGGTTCTATTTTCTCCATAATCTCACAGACATTTGTTAGTTATTGTCTTTGTTTATAATAGTCATTATGATGGGTGTGAGGTAACATCTCACTGTGGTTTTGTTTTCCATTTCCCTGATGCCTAGTGATGTTGAGCATCTTTTCATGTGCCCAGGTAAATCTTTGGAAAAAATGTCAACTTAAGTCCTCTGTTCAATTTATTATTATTATTATTGATGTCTAGTTGTAGACATTCTCTGATTATTTTGATTACAACATCTTATTAGATCTATCAGTTGCAAATATTCAAATATTTTAAAATATTTAGAAGTGTCTTTTTTGTTTTATTGATAGTTTCCTTGCCTGTCCAAAAAGTTTTAATTTTTTGTAGTCTCATTTCCTTATTTTTGCTCTTATTTCTCTTCTGTGAGCACATATATCCACAAAATATTAATATTTATATCAAAGTGTATACTGTTTAAGTTTTCTTCCAGATGTTTCATGATTTCAGGGCTTACCTTTAATTTTTTAATACATTTTGAGTTTATAATTTATATGGTGTGGGAAAATAGTCCAGGTTGATTCTTTTGCAAATAGCTGTCCAGTTTTCTCTACACTATTTATTGAAAAAGCTGGTTCTTTTTTCTTATTGTATATTCTTGCACTCTTTGTCATAGATGATTTGACTGTATAATCATAAGTTCCTTTCTGGACTCTCTATTTTGTTCAATTGATCTATCTGTCCACTTTTGTACCATACTCTCTTGATTACTGTGTCCTTGTAGTATAGTTTGAAATCAGCAGAGTGATACTACTAGCTTTTTATTTTTACTTTCCCAAGACTGTTTTAGCTATCTAGGATCTCTTGCATTTCCAAACATATATTAGAATAATTTATAATGGCTAGTTAGATTTATACCTAGGTATTTTATTCTTTTGTCACAATTGTAAATGAAATTGTTTTCTTAATGTCTCTTTTTGTTAGTTCATCATTCATGCATACAGACACAACAGATTTCTATTATATTAATTTTGCATCTTGCAACTTGTCAGAATTTACTGATGAGCTCTAGTAGTTTTCTAGTAGTCTCTTCAGAATTTTCTACATATAGTATCATGTCATCTGCAAACAAGATGGTTTTACTTCTTTCTTTCCAAATTGGATTCCTTTTATTTCTTTCTCTTGCCTGATTGATGTGACTGGGACTTCCACAACTTGTTGAATAAATGTAGTGAAGTTGGACATCCTTGTGTTATTCCTAATTTTAGAGGAAATGCTTTCAGGTTTTTAAAATTGACCATGATGTTAGTTTTGGGCTTGTCATTGATGACCGTTATTTTGTTTAGGTATGTTTCCTCCATATCCACTTTACTGAGAGTTTTTAACATGAATGGATGTTGAGTTTGTTCAGAAGATTTTTTACTGAGATGATTACATTTTTTTAATTCTTCAATTTGTTAATTTGGTGCATCACATTGACTGATTTGCAGATATTGCATAAATGCCACTTGATCATGTTGTATGATACTTTTAATGTACTTTTAAATTCTGTTTGCTAATATTTTGTTGAGAATTTTTATATATACATTTATCAGTAATATTGGCCTTATGTATTTTTGTGACATCTTTATCTAGTTTTGTTATGATAATGCTGATCTCATAAAGTGAGTTCTGAGACACTTCTTCCTCTGCAACATGTTGCAATAGTTTGAGAAGAATGGATGTGAAATCTTCTTTAAATGATTCATAGAATTCACCTGTGAAGCACTATGGTCGGCTGGGATCCTGTTTGCTGAAAGTTATTTTTATTTCTGATTGAATTACATTACTAATAATTTGTCTTTTCATATCTCCTATATCTTCTTTATGCTATCTTGGAAGATTGCATGTATTTCTAGGAATTTATCTATTTTTATAGGTTTTCTATTTTATTGATGTATAATTATTCAAAGTAATCTTGTAGTGTCAGGTGTAAATGTTCCTTTCTTGCTTCTGAGTATATTTATTTGGGACCTATCTCTTTTCTTGATGAATCTAGTCAAAATAATAAAATTCATATAATAAATATATGTGTGTATATATATGTTTTACATATAGCTGTATATATATATATATGTATATATCTCCATAGCAACTAAAATATAGGTGTTTTATATACACATTTACATATATATGCATATGCATTTATATTGTTTCTCATCACTCAAGCTTGAATGCATTTCAAGAAACATTCATTATACTCCCCACACACGTTAATATTTTTGACATTACAGTTTCCATTTTTGCTTTATCTATCCCTATTTATTGTGGATATAAATTATTTTACTAATTTTGTCTTTTAACCTTTCTGCTAGCTTTATACATGATTGATCTACTGCTTTTATTTTATATTTACCTTTCTCAGGGAGATAATTTTCCTATTGTAATTTTCATATTTCTAGCTGAAATCTAGAAATTTCATATTTCTAATTTTCTTTTCTGCTCATAAAAATTCCTTTAACATTTCTTATAAAGATCTTATTGTGATGCTAATTTTCTTTTTTATCATTTTAGTTTATATAAAACTCTCTCTTCTTCAAATTTGAATCATGGCTTTGATGGTATAGTCTTCTTCATAGTGGGTACTTTCCTTTTATCACTTTAAATATATATACCACTCCCTTCAAAATTGCAGAGTTTCTGCTGAAAAGTCACCTGGGAGCCTTACGGAAATGTGCTTGCATATAGCTTGTTGCTTTGCCTTTGCTAATTTTAATATTCTCTCTTTATTTTTAATTGTTTCCATTTTATTTACAGTGTGTCTTGGTGTGGTCCTCTTTGGGTTGGCTATATTTGGAATTCTGTGCTCCTTTGAGTTGGATGCCTGTTTCCTTTATCAGGTTAGGAAAGTTTTCTGCTATTATGTCTTCAAAAATGTTCTCTGTCCCTTTGACTCGCTCTTCTTCTTTTGGGATCCCCCTATAACATGAATGCTGCTGCTGCTGCTAAGTCACTTCAGTCGCGTCTGACTCTGTGCGACCCCATAGACAGCAGCCGACCAGTCCCCTCCGTCCCTGGGATTCTCCAGGCAAGAATATCGGAGTGGGTTGCCATTTCCCTCTCCAATGCATGAAAGTGAAGTCGCTCAGTCGTGTCCGACTCTTAGCGACCCCATGGACTGCAGCCCACCAGGCTCCTCCGTCCATGGGATTTTCCAGGCAAGAGTACTGGAGTGGGGTGCTATCACCTTCTCCGAACATGAATGCTAGTACAATTAATATTGTCCAGGAGACTTCTTAAACTGTTCTCATTTTTAAGTTATGCTAGTACAATTAATATTGTCCAGGAGACTTCTTAAACTGTTCTCATTGTTAAGTTTTCTTCTTCTTTTTGCTCAATTTCAGTTGTTTCTACTACTCTTTCTTCCAGTTTGCTAATTTGTTTTTTTGTATCATCTCATTTATTCTCAGTTCTTTCTAGTGTGTTTTGTTTTTTTTTTTTTAATTTCAGCTAGTGAATTCTTCAGCTTTCTTTCATTCCTCTTTATATTTTCTAGCTTATTGTTAGAAACTTATAACTTCATATATTCTTCTCCCAAGTTCTTTGAGCATCATTATGATCATTACCTTTAACTATTTATTAAGTAGATTGCTTATCTCCACTTTACTTAGTTTTTCCTCTGAGATTGTATCTTGTTCCTTCTTTTGGAAAAATTCATCAGTCTTTTCATGTTGCCTAATTCTTTGTTTTTATTTCTACATAATTTTTAGGTTAATTACATTTCTTTGCCATGTTATTTGACATACCGTGGAACCCAGCAGTGCATTAGTTGTAGTTAACAAAAGTTCTATGTTCTAGGGGTGGCCTCCATGTGGACCATTTGGGCCCTTCTATTGTGTTGGGTGGACTAAAGTGAGTGTGTTTTTGGATGTAATTAGCCCCTGATCTAGTTTGTTGTCAAGCCTTGCTTATTCTAGAGGCTGCCAGTCATTACTGGGTGGAGTTGAGCCTTAGCACAGTTGGCACTATGGCCTAGGAAGTCCAAGCCCTGGTGCAGATCTGCTGGTGAGCATGGCTTAATAATGAGGAAGGTGGCTACAGAGCTCGAGGAGTTCCTGAGTTAATGCTGGTCTACTGATGGGCAGAATTGTGTCCCGGGGTGACTGGCTACAGGACTACTGGTCTTTGAGCTAGTGCTAATCCACTGGTCACTTGAGACAAGTCCTGAGCTCTCTGGTGAGTGGAGCAAGGTCCTGGGGTAATCAGTAGTCAAGGGGTTCTTAGGGCAAGTGGTCTACTAGCAAGTGGAAACGTGTCTTTGCCTGGCTAGCCACTTGGCTGGGGGTGTACCAAGACTGATTTTGACCAGTTAGTGGGTAGGGTCAGGTCTTAACACTTACAAGCTAGCAGAATAATTCCAAAATGGCAATTTCCAACACCAGTGCCCTTAAAACAGCTGCTGTTAGCATTTACTCAGAGTGAGTCCCAGTGACTTCCTACTTCTATAGGAAGCTCTCCAAGACCAGAACATGTATCTAATTCAGGGACCTTTCAGATTTCTAACTCTTCTCTGGATCTCAAACATGTGAAATTTTGTGTGCTTAAGAGTAGAATTTCTACTTTTTATAGTTCTTTGGTTCTCCTGCCGAAGAATTGATGCTTTTTTGTTGTTGTTGTTTTTATTTTTTGTTTGTTTGTTTGTTTGTTTTTAATTTTATTTTATTTTTAAACTTTACATAATTGTATTAGTTTTGCCAAATATCAAAATGAATCCGCCACAGGTATACATGTGTTCCCCATCCTGAACCCTCCTCCCTCCTCCCTCCCAATTCCATCCCTCTGGGTCGTCCCAGTGCACCAGCCCCAAGCATCCAGTATCGTGCATCGAACCTGGCCTGGCAACTCGTTTCATACATGATATTTTACATGTTTTAATGCCATTCTCCCAAATCTTCCCACCCTCTCCCTCTCCCATAGAGTCCATAAGACTGTTCTATACATCAGTGTCTCTTTTGCTGTCTCGTACACAGGGTTATTGTTACCATCTTTCTAAATTCCATATATATGCGTTAGTATACTGTATTGGTGTTTTTCTTTCTGGCTTACTTCACTCTGTAGAATTGATGCTTTTGAACTGTGGTGTTAGAGAAGACTCTTGAGAGTCCCTTGGACTGCAAGGAGATCCAACCAGTCCATTCTGAAGATCAGCCCTGGGATTTCTTTGGAAGGAATGATGCTAAAGCTGAAACTCCAGTACTTTGGCCACCTCATGCAAAAAGTTGACACACTGGAAAAGATTCTGATGCTGGGAGGGATTGGGGGCAGGAGAAGGGGACGACAGAGGATGAGATGGCTGGATGGCATCAATGACTCGATGGACGTGAGTCTGAGTGAATTCTGGGAGTTGGTGATGGGCAGGGAGGCCTGGCATGCTGCGATTCATGGGGTCTCAAAGAGTCGGACACGACTGAGTGACTGAACTGAACTGAACTGGCTCTCCTGAAGGTGAGTCCTCTGGGCCTTCAGGACTGCTGTTCTGTAGGCTCATTTTCCAGATGCAGGGCCCTCAGAATGGGGAAACTGATGTGGGGCTCAGACCCCTCACTCTCTGGGGAGAATTGCTAAAATGATAATCGTTCTCCCACTTGTGGATCACCATTCCAAGGGTATGAATCTTGACCTCACTTGGTTTCCACCCACCTACTTGTCTCATTGTAGTTCCTTCTTTATATTTTTATTTGTAGAAGATCTTTTCTGTTAGTCTTCAGGTTGTTCTCATTAATGGTTGCTCTATAAATAGTTGTAATGTGTGTCTGTGGGAGGGGTGAAATCAGTCTTCCTATTCAGTCATTTTTTCCACTCCTCTATATTGTACCTTTTAGTAACTGATAATCAACATTTAATGAAATAAGCAACACTGTTATAAAACTTTATTTCCTTAGTTGCTTATTACTAAATTTCCTGTGGTTTCACTTGTCTGTTGTAAAATTTTAAATTAAAAAAAATTAATTTTGTTATTGAATTTGGTAATTTTGCCTGATACTTCATAAAATTTTGGTGATATTACCTTGTATTTTTTCAAGTTAGATTTTTAAAATCTTATATGAACTTTAAAAATGTGGTTAAAAAAATTTTAAGTGTCTGTACTAGTTGCAAATCTGTCTGAAATATGTTATTATATTTTCATCAAATCCAAAGACTCCAAATTGCTAAAATTACCTATTATAAAATATGATGATTTTAATATTTATATTAAAGAATAAAGCAAAACTTTCTTTAATTCATGGATTAACTGATTGGTATAATTAATAATGAAAGGATAAATTGCTCTGTGACTTCTCATTATAGTTTTATTTTGAATTTATATAAGATTGCATATGAAGCATCAACCAAAAAAGTTTTCATGAAATGAGATGAAAACAATCCAAAAATAAAATAAGATATTCCCCTCATAAGCAGACACCTCTTGGCTATTTACTTGAATTTTGGCCCATTTAAGTCATAGAAAAAAATAGACACAATTTAAATGGAACTATACATAAGAACGGACAGAGAAGGCAATGGCACCCCACTCCAGTGTCCTTGCCTGGAGAATCCCAGGGACGGAGGGGCCTGGTGAGCTGCCGTCTCTGGGGTCACACAGAGTCGGACATGACTGAAGTGACTTAGCAGCAGCAGCAGCATATGTAAGAAAATAGCCAATAAGAAGTTTAACAAGAGGATATGTCAAATTACCTCAAAATTATTCTACCCTTTTACAAGTACTATCCTAAATAATTTGAGAACAGGAGGAGGGAGGAGGGTTCAGGATGGGGAACACATGTATACCTGTGGCGGATTCATTTTGATATTTGGCAAAACTAATACAATTATGTAAAGTTTAAAAATAAAATAAAATTAAAAAAATAAAAAAATAAAGAATAATATGACACACACACACACACAAATAAAAGTCAATCTATCAAAAAAAATAATGGATTAGATTATAACCTAGAGACTTAATAGTAAGTAACAGTATAAAGTCATATTTCTTTAAATTTAAACACTAATTATATTTTCCTATTCTTGTTGAACTGCTTATTTTAAAACCATAAGGAGTAAAACACTTAAAAAAAAAAGTAAGGGAGAAATGGAAAGAGAAAATCGTAGGAAGAAAGATGTATTTCCTTTGATGATATTTAAAACTATCATTTTTCTTAATTACTCTTAACATTTTCACCATTTCACCCATTATACCATGAGGTCCGTTAGAACATAATTTTTTAAAATATGGAAACTATTTTTCAGAACAAATTGTCCATTGCTGTATTTTAATAGAGTCAAAATATTAATCTTGATCCTACCCCATATATAAGCTGATAGCACCACCTGTCTTATAAGCAGATGTGTTCATTGCCGTGATGTCTGTAGATGTCAATGCACATTATTGAAGGCACAATTAGTTTCTTAGATTACATGAGGCAGTGAGGTGCTTAAAATTGCATACTGTTTAGATGCTTATATTATAAATTTTGAATTTTAAAGAACATTAAAATATATCCAAATTATTGTTTAACATTGAAAAGAGTAAAAATGGCTCACACTACAAGTGTCAAGAGCCTAGTTATAATCTCCTGTTGCTATTCTCCAAGCAAAATAGTCACTTTTATTACTTTGCTCTTTGTATTTTGTCCTTCACTTACATGTGCTAATACCAATCTCTGTATACTCCTAAATGTTCATTGCAATGTCGTAGATTTTAGATGTACATTTGATTATATGATAAGCAAAACTGCATGTGTAATGTAAGCAGAAACTTTACCTTATTCTCTTTTATATACCTTATGTTATAAAGGTATTTTAATTTAAATTGTTCTAATTTAATATTCATAGGTCTATCTAGTAGTATATCACCCTTACTAAAGAAAAAAAATTAAAATGAAAGTCAAGTAGTTCTTTTGTATATATAGAAAGCTATGTTTTTTGAAAACTTATTAAGATTTTATAAAACAAACTTATACTGGATTAAGCTGCTACCTAGCTGAACTGGGAAAAAAAAAAAAATGACATACAGATACCTGTCAAAGTATCTCAAATTTTCACAAGGTTAAGGCATAATAGAATGCCTGTAGAAAAGAAACCAACTTTTATCAACTTATTACCAATGTTTATACACTAACACTGCTGAAATACTAATTATTTAGGACACAGAAATTAAGATTCTAGCCTAGAGCTAAAAGAGTTACTCTGAGTAATATATCTATGTGTCTATCAAACACAAAACTAAAAAAATCTATAAGTATTAAAAGAAAAATATCCATTTTTTTCTAAGATTTTTTTGATATATAGGAAAATCTACCTTTTTATTAATTAATAGCTAGTGTTTAAATATTTTTACTCAAACTCATGTCCATTGAGTTGATGATGCCATCCAACCATCTCATCCTGTGTCATGCCCTTCTCCTCCTGCATTCAATCTTTCCCAGCATCAGGGTCTTTTCAAATGAGTCAGTTCTTCGCATCAGGTGGCCAAAGTATTGGAGTTTTGGCATCCGTCCTTCCAATGAATATTCAGGACTGATTTCCTTTAGGATGGAAGTTGGATCTCCTTTCAGTCCCTGAGAAGTCTCTCAGCAGTCTTCTCCAACACCGCGTTTCAAAAGAATCAGTTCTTCAGCGCTCAGCTTTCTTTATAGTCCAACTCTCACATCCATACATGGCTACTGCAAAAACCAAAGCTTTGACTAGACAGATCTTTGTTGGCGAAGTAATTTCTCTGTATTTTAATAAGCTGTCTAGGTTGGTCATAGCTTTTCTTCCAAGGGTCAAACGTCTTTTAATTTTATGGCTGCAGTCACAATCTGCAGTGATTTTGGAGCCCCCCAAATAAAGTCTGTCCCTGTTGCCATTGCTTCCTCATCTATTTGCCATGAAGTGATGGGACTCAATGCCATGAACTTCGTTTTCTGAACGTTGAGTTTTAAGCCAACTTTTTCACTCTCCTCTTTCACTTTCATCAAGAGTCTCTTTAGTTCCTCTTCACTTTCTGCCAAAAGGGTGGTGTCATCTGGATATCTGAGGTTATTGATATTCTTCCCAGCAATCTTGACTCCAGCTTGTGCTTCATTCAGTCCAGCATTTCTCATGATGTACTCTGCATATAAGTTAAATAAGCAGGGTGACAATATACAGCCTTGACGTACCCCTTTCCCAACTTGGAACCAGTCTGTTGTTCTATGTCCAGTTCTAACTGTCGCTTCTGACCTGCATACAGATGTTACTTCTGAGTTAGATTAGTATTTATTGTGTTATTTGAAATTACCCTTTACAATTGAAAACTATCACTTCAAAGTATTGGGAAAAATGTTCTATGTTTTGTAAAAGTTAATGAAAGGTTAAAATCTAAGGTATAAAAGAAAGATGTCTATTTTAATATTTTAAGAAATGGAATAAGAAGAGATTGGACACTTGATTTTTGTGTTTAGAAAACACATATCACTGTCAAATTGTTTTTTTAATAAAAAAACATACCAACTATTTCTGAATAATCTCGTTTTTAAAATTTATTTAGTTGGAGGCTAATTACTTTATAGCATTGTAGTGATTTTTGCCATATATTGACATGAATCAGCCATGGATGTACATGTGTCCCCCATCCTGAAACCCATTCCCACCTCTTTCCTCATCCCATCCCTCAGGTTGTCCCAGTGCACCAGCTTTGAGTGCCCTGTTTCATGCATCCAATATTTTATTCCTCATATGTAGCAGATGAAACACTTCTACAAAATTAGTTGAGGTTAACTGTCTCATAAAAATTTCTCTAAAACTCGATCAAATAATCTTTTACCAACCCATAGAAATCGTAATTTCAGATTTTTAAAATCCAGTTTTATTGAAATATAATTGACAACACAAGTTTGTATTGTTTTAAGATGTATAACATAATAATTTGATGTACATAAAGAATAAAATTATTACCATAATAATTTTAGTGTAAAATTAAAGAAATATATATATATATATATATATATATATATATATATCTTTGTGATAAGAACTCAGGACTTTCTCATTTAGCAATTTTCATATTAGAGAAGTGTTAATTATATTTATCATGTTAACATTGCAGGCTTAGTACTTATTTTTCTTACTTCTGGGTCTTTGTACCTTTTGACTGCCTTCATCCATGTCCCATTCCCAAATTCCCTGCCTGTGGTAACCACACATTTTATCTCTTTTTCTGTGAATTTCTTTGCTTTTAAAGTTAAATTACCACTAACAACACTATGTTAGTTGATGTTGCACAACAACATGATTCTATATTTCTACACGTTTCAACATGATCACCATGATGGTGGTGGTTGGTTTAGTCACTAAGTCATATCTGACTCTTGCGACCCTATGCCACACTCCTCTGTCCATGAGATTCTCTAGGCAAGAATACTGGAGCGGAGTGGGCTGACATTTCCTTCTTCAATCACATGATAATCCTAGTTATAATAAGTCACCATACAAAAATGTTATATAGTTGTTGACAATATCCCACAACTCTGGTAATCACAAATCCAATCTATTTTTCTGAGCTTATTTGGTTTGTTTTTTAAGTATTATTAATTCACAACAACACTGTGTCCCTATTATACATCACAGTAATTTGATATTTCTATACTCTTCAAAATGATCATTATGATAAGTGTAGTTATGATATGTTACCATACGACAATATTATTTAGTTACTGGAGATATTTTATACACTGTATGTTTCATATCCTCACTTATTTTCCTACTGAAATTTATATCTCTTACTCTCCTTCAGCTATTTCTTTCCTCCTTCTACCTCTCCTCCCTCTGGCAACTACCTATATGTTCTTTGTATCTGTAACTTTGTTTCAGTTTTGTTAAGTTTGTTTGTTTTGTTTCTTAGATTCCACATATAAGTGAAAAAGTATTTCTATGTCAGATTTATTTCACTTCACATAAGAAACCCTAGAATTATCCATGTTGTTGAAAATGGCAAGATATCATTCCTTCTTGTGGCTGAATTCCGTTCAGCTCAGTTGCTCAGTCCTGTCGATCTTATTCCAAATGCCAGACTTTCTTGTACATCACAAACTCCTGGAGTTTGCTGAACTCATGTCCAACAAGTCACTGATGCCATCCAATCATCTCATCCTCTGTCATCCCCTTCTCCTCTTACCTTCAACCTTTCCCAGCATCAGAGGTTTTTCCAATGAGTCAGTTCTCCACATTAGGTGACCAAAGTATTGGAGCTTCAGCTTCAGCATCAGTCCTTTCAATGAATATTCAGGACTGATTTCCTTTAGGATTGACTGGTTTGATCTTCTTGAAGTCCAAGGGACTCTCAAGAGAATTTTCAGCACCACAGTTCAAAACTATCAATTCTTCAAGTGCTCAGCTTTCTTTATAGTCCAACTCTCACATCCATACATGACTACTGGAAATATAATAGCTTTGACTATATGAACCTCTGTTGGAAAAGTAATGTCTCTGCTTTTTACTATGCTGTCTAGGTTTCTCATAGGTTTTCTTCCAAGGAGCAAGCATCTTTTAATTTCATGGCTTCAGTCACCATCTATAGTGATTTTGGAGCCCAAGAAAATAAAGTCTGTCACTGTTCCCATTGCTTCCCCATCTATTTACCATGAAGTGATGGGACCCAATGGGATGATCTTTGTTTTTTGTACGTTGAGTTCTAAGCCAGCTTTTTCACTCTCCTTTTTCACTTACATTAATAGGTTCTTTAGTTCCTCTATGATTTCTGCCATAAGGGTGGTGTCATCTGAATATCTGAGATTATTGATATTTCTCCCAGCAATCTTGATTCCGACTTGTACTTCAACCAGCCCAACATTTTGCATGATGTACTCTGCATATAAGTTAACTAAACAGGGTGACAATACACATACTTGACATACTCCTTTCCCAGTTTGGAACCAGTCGATTGTTCCATGCCCAGTTCTAACTGTTGCTTCTTGACCTGCATACAAATTTCTCAAGAGACATGTAAGGTGTTCTGGTGGTCCCCTCTCTTAAGAATTTTCCAGTTTTTTTGTGATCTACATAGTCAAGTACTTTAGAGTAGTCAATGAAACAGAAGTAGATGCTTTTTCTGGCTGAATAATATTCCATTGTACATTGATTCTCATATCTTGGCTTTTGTAAATAATGCTGCAGCAAACATAGAGGTGCATATATCATTTATAATCAATGTTCTTATTTCCTATGAATAAATAACCAGCAGTAAAATTGCTAAATTTTATGGTAGCTGTGTCTTGAATTTTTTGAGAAATCTCCATACAATTTCCCATAGTCTCTGAAAAATTATATTCCCAATAAAAAGGCCCAGGAATGGCAGCTGCTCAGCCCCAGAGCAGCTGAAAGCCCCACATCCAAAGTCAGGAGCAGCAGCTCCACTTGGCTGCAGCAGCCATGAAGAGATGCCCCACATCCAAGGTAAGAGAAACCTAAGTAAGACGGTAGGTGAATCAGAGGGCATCAGAGGGCAGACAGACTGAAACCACAATCACAGTCAACTAGCCAATCTGATCACATGGATCACAGCCTTGTCTAACTCAATGAAACTAAGCTATGCCATGTGGGGCCACCCAAGATGGCCAGGTCATGGGGGAGAGATCTTACAGAATGTGGTCCACTGGAGAAGGGAATGGCAAACCACTTCAGTATTCTTGCCTTGAGAACTCCATGAACAGTATGAAAAGGCAAAAAGATAGGACACTGAAGGATGAACTCCCCAGGTCAGTAGCTGCCCAATATGCTACTGGAGATCAGTGGGGAAATAACTCCAGAAAGAATAAAGAGATGGAGCAAAAGCAAAATCAAGACTTAGTTGTGGATGTGACTGATAATAAAAGAAAGGTGTGATGCTGTAAAGAGCAATATTGTATAGGAACCTGGAATGTTAGGTCCATGAATCAAGTCAAATTGGAAGTGGTCAAACAGGAAATGGTAAGAGTGAACGTCAACATTCTAGGAATCAGCGAACTAAGATGGACTAGAATGGGTGAATTTAACTCAGATGAACCTTATATCTATTACTGTGGGCAGGAATCCCTTAGAATAAATGAGGTAGCCATCATAGTCAACAAAAGAGTCCACAGTACAGTGAAAGTGAAGTTGCTCAATCGTGTCCGACTTTTTGTGACCCCGTGGACTGTAGTCCCTCAGGGTCCTCCGTCCATGGGATTCTCCAGGCAAGAATAGTGGAGTGGGTTGCCATTTCCTTCTCTAGGGGATATTCTCAACCTAAGGATTGATCTAAGGTCTCCCGCATTGCAGGCAGACACTTTAACATCTGAGCCACCACAATGCAGTACTTGGATGCAATCTCTGAAATGACACAATGATCTCTGGTCATTTCCGAGGCAAACCATTCAATATCACTGTATTCCAAGGCTATGCCCCGACCAGTAATGGTGAAGAACCTGAAGTTGAATGGTTCTATGAAGATCTACAAGACCTTCTAGAACTAACACCCAAAAAAGATCCTTTTCATTATATGGGACTGGAATGAAAAGTAGGAAGTCAAGAAACACCTGGAGTAACAGGCAAATTTGGCCTCGGAGTACAGAATGAAGCAGGCCAAAGGTTAACAGAGTTTTGCCAAGAGAATGCACTTGTCATAGGAAATACCATCTTCCAACAACACAAGAAAAGACACTACACACGGACATCACTGGATGGTCGACTGTGAAATCAAATTGATTATATTATTTGCAGCCTAAGATGGAGAAGCTCTATGCAATCAGCAAAAACAAGACCGAGAACTGACTGTGGCTCAGATAATAAACTCCTTATTGCCAAATTCAGACTTAAATTGAAGAAAGTGGGGAAAACCACTAGAACATTTAGGTATGACATAAATCAAATCCCTTACATAATACAGAGGAAGTGAAAAATAGACTTAAGGGACTAGATCTGATAGACAAACTGCCTGACGATCTATAGATGGAGATACGTGGCATTGTACAGGAGACAGGGATCAAGATCATCCTCAAGAAAAAGAAATGCAAAAAAGGAAAATGGCTCTCTAGGAGGCCTTAAATAGCTGTAAAAAGAGAGAAGCAAAACGCAAAGGGGCAAAGGAAACATAGACCCATTTGAATGCGGAGTTTCAAAGAATAGCAAGGAGAGATACTAAAGTCTTCTTCAGTGATCATTACAAAGAAATAGAGGAGAACAAAAGAATGAAAATGACTAGAGATCTCAAGAAAATTAGAGATACTAAAGTAACATTTCATGCAACGATTGGCTCAATAAAGGACAGAAATGATAGGGACCTAACAGAAGCAGAAGATATTAAGATGAGGTGACAAGAATACACAGAAGTTCAGTTCAGTTCAGTCGCTCAGTCGTGTCTGACTCTTTGCAACTCCATGAATCACAGCACGCCAGGCCTCCCTGTCCATCACCAACTCCCAGAGTTCACTCAGACTCACGTCCATCAAGTCAGTGATGCCATCCAGCCATTTCCTTCTCCTCCTGCCCCCAATCCTTCCCAGCATCAGAGTCTTTTCCAATGAGTCAACTCTTTGCATGAGGTGGCCAAAGTATTGGAGTTTCAGCTTTAGCATCATTCCTTCCAAAGAAATCCCAGGGATGAACTCTTTCAGAATGGACTGGATCTGGAACTCTCAAGAGTCTTCTCCAATATCACAGTTCAAAAGCATCAATTCTTCGGCTCTCAGCCTTCCTCACAGTCCAACTCTCACATCCATATATGACCACAGGAAAAACCATAGCTTTGACTAGACGGAACATTGTTGGCAAAGTAATGTGTCTGCTTTTGAATATGTTATCTAGGTTGGCAAATAACTTTCCTTCCAAGGACTAAGCATCTTTTAATTTCATGGCTGCAGTCACCATCTGTAGTGATTTTGGAGCCCAGAAAAATACAGTCTGACACTGTTTCCACTGTTTCCCCATCTATTTCCCATGAAGTGGTGGGACCAGATGCCATGATCTTCGTTTTCTGAATGTTGAGCTTTAAGCCAACTTTTTCACTCTCCACTTTCACTTTCATCAAGAGGCTTTTTAGTTCCTCTTCAATTTCTGCCATAAGGATGTTGTCATCTGCATATCCGAGGTTATTGATATTTCTCCAGGCAATCTTGATTCCATCTCGTGTTTCTTTCAGTCCAGCATTTCTCATGATGTACTCGGCATATACGTTAAATAATCAGAGTGACAATATAAAGCCTTGACGTACTGCTTTTCCTATTTGGAACCAGTCTGTTGTTCCATGTCCAGTTCTAACTGTTGCTTCCTGACCTGCATACAGATTTCTCAAGAGGCAGGTCAGGTGGTCTGGTATTCCCATCACTTTCAGAATTTTACACAGTTTATTGTGATCCACACAGTCAAAGGCTTTGGCATAGTCAATAAAGCAGAAATAGAAGTTTTTCTGGAACTCTCTTGCTTTTTCCATGATCCAGCAGATGTTGGCAATTTGATCTCTGTTTCCTCTGCCTTTTCTAAAATCAGCTTGAACATCAGGAAGTTCACGGTTCACGTATTGCTGAAGCCTGGCTTGGAGAATTTTGAGCATTACTTTACTAGCATGTGAGATGAGTGCAATTGTGTGGTAGTTTGAGCATTTTTTGGCATTGCCTTTCTTTGGGATTGGAGTGAAAACTGACCCTTTCCAGTCCTGTGGCCACTGTTGTGTTTTCCAAGTTTGCTGGCATATTGAGTGCAGCACTTTCACAGCATCATCTTTCAGGATTTGGAATAGCTCAACTGGAATTCTATCACCTCCACTAGCTTTGTTCATAGTGATGCTTTCTAAGGCCCACTTGAGTTCACATTCCAGAATGTCTGGCTCTAGGTCAGTGATCACACCATCGTTATTATCTGGGTCGTGAAGATCTTTTTTGTACAGTTCTTCTTGTATTCTTGCCATCTCTTCTTAATATCTTCTGCTTCTGTTAGGTCCATACCATTTCTGTCGTTTATCAAGCCCATCTTTGCATGAAATATTCCTTTGGTATCTCTGATTTTCTTGAAGTGATCTCTAGTCTTTCCCATTCTGTTGTTTTCCTCTATTTCTTTGCATTGATCGCTGAGGAAGGCTTTCTTATCTCTTCTTGCTATTATATCTTTCCTTTTCTCCTTTGCTTTTCACTTCTCTTCTTTTCACAGCTATTTGTAAGGCCTCCCCAGACAGCCATTTTGCTTTTTTTCCTTTCTTTTCCATGGGGATGGTCTTGATCCCTGTCTCCTGTACAATGTCACGAACCTCATTCCATAGTTCCTCAGGCACTCTATCTATCAGATCTAGGCCCTTAAATCTATTTTTCACTTCCACTGTATAATCATAAGGGATTTGATTTAGGTCATATCTGAATGGTCTAGTGGTTTTTCCCACTTTCTTCAATTTAAGTCTGAATTTGGCAATAAGGATTTCATGATCTGAGCCACAGTCAACTCCTGGTCTTGTTTTTGCTGACTGTAGAGAGCTTCTCCATCTTTGGCTGCAAAGATTATAATCAATCTGATTTCAGTGCTTACCAACTGGTGATGTCCATGTGTAGAGTCTTCTCTTGTGTTGTTGGAAGAGGGTGTTTGTTATGACCAGTACATTTTCTTGGCAAAACTTTATTAGTCTTTGCCCTGCTTCATTCAGTATTCCAAGGCCAAATTTGCCTGTTACTCCAGGTGTTTCTTGACTTCCTCCTTTTGCATTCCAGTTGCCTATAATGAAAAGGACATCTTTTCGGGGTGTTAGTTCTAAAAGATCTTTTAGGTCTTCATAGAACCGTTCAACTTCAGCTTCAGCGTTACTGGTTGGGGCATAGACTTGGATTACTGTGATATTGAATGGTTTGCCTTGGAAATGAACAGAGATCATTCTGTCATTTATTGAGATTGCATCCAAGTACTGCATTTCAGACTCTTTTGTTGACCATGATGGCCACTCCATTTCTTCTGAGGGATTCCTGCCCACAGTAGTAGATATAATGGTCATCTGAGTTAAATTCACCCATTCCAGACCATTTCAGTTCACTGATTCCTAGAATGTCGACATTCACCCTTGCCATCTCTTGTTTGACCAGTTCCAATTTGCCTTGATTCATGGACCTGACATTCCAGGTTCCTATGCAATATTGCTCTTTACAGCATCAGCTAACCTTAACCTTGCTTCTATCCCCAATCACATCCACAGCTGGGTATTGTTTTTGCTTTGGCTCCATCCCTTCATTCTTTCTGGAGTTATTTCTCCACTGATTTCCAGTAGCATATTGGGCACCTACTGACATGGGGAGTTCCTCTTTCAGTATCCTATCATTTTGCCTTTTCATACTGTTCATGGAGTTCTCAAGGCAAGAATACTGAAGTGATTTGCCATTCCCTTCTCCAGTGGACCACGTTTCAGATCTCTCCACCATGACCCGCCCATCCTGAGTTGCCCCATGGGCATGGCCTAGTTTCATTGAGCTAGACAAGGCTGTGGTCCTAGTGTGATTAGATTGACTAGTTTTCTGTGAGTATGGTTTCAGTGTGTCTGCCCTCTGATGCCCTCTTGCAACACCTACCGTCTTACTTGGGTTTCTCTTACCCTGGGCATGGGATATCTCTTCACAGCTGCTCCAGCAAAGCGCAGCCATTGCTCCTTACCTTGAATGAGGGGTATCTCCTCACTGCCGCCCTTCCTGACCTTCAACGTGGGATAACTCCTCTAGGCCATCCTGCACCCGCACAGCCACGGCTCCTTGGATGTGGGGTTGCTCCTCCCGGCCGCCACCCCTGTGGTTATGGTTGTGGCAATCTACTGTTATTCTCTCATATCTGTCTGGAGAATGAAATAAAATATGACCAAACTGTAACTTGATATTTTTAAAAATGGCTATATATTCTATAATCTCCTCAGGGAAAGATAATAATTTTATTCGTTTATTTATGTGCTTCTTAAATTTACTATCCTGGATAGGGCTGGGGGAATAAATTATAGAGGTTTCCACTTTATCTTTGCCATGATGATAACGCTAATCCCACAGGCCAAGAACCTTGTGCCAACAACCAATTATGTCTATCCTAACTACACAATGACTATGGAATGGATTACAGAACTAATGTAGACTGTAGGCATTAGACCTTGGACACAATTCTATTTGTTACATTCACTCCATATTGAAGGGCTTCCCTGGTGGCTCAGAAGGTGAAGAATCTGCCTGCAATGCAAGAGACCTGGGTTTGATCTCTGGGTCAGGAAGATCTCCTGGAGAAGAGAATGGGTGCATAGTTTAGTATTCTTGCTTGGAGAATTCCATGGACAGAAGAGCCTGGTGGGCTACAGTCCATGGGGTTGCAAAGAGTCAGACATGACTGAGTGACTAACACTTTCTTTCACTTTCACCATATTGAAACTGAGACCCCTTAAAACCCAGTTTCCTTCACTGAATTTATAATTAATCACTTAATACAAAACTTTATTCCCTTTTTTGTACTCTCTGATCTCAATTCAGTGCTAACTAAACACAAATCAACCAGAGTCAGATGACTAAAATTAGTATTTTGATAACTTTATTAATATACTAAAATTGATATTACAGATATCACCATTATCAGAAAAACTCAGGGTGTTTTCTCCAAACCAGGATGAGCTAGGAGACCTCAGAGCCATAGACCACCTAGCCAGAGAACTATAAACCAGAGACTTTCTAACTCCCAAAATTATGGTTAAAAAATATCACATAAAAGTCATAAGAGGAAGGAACAAACAATGCTTCTTTATTCTTCCCACTTACCCCAAAAAAAAAAAGAAAAAAGAATCCAATTCAGAGACAAAGTTTGAATGGTTATGAGGTTTGTCTTTCATTCCCTTGCTTGACATTGTATTTTTCTTTTTTTTTCTCACAACAACCTGGTGCCACTACTTTGGCTTTGCTTTGTGTCAGGTGAGTGGCCTGATTCTGGTTCAGTAACATGTGTCCAGTTGAAAAAGCGTGCCATTATGATTCTCCATATCCTTAGATATCAAAAGAATTTGACCCTGTGTCCAGGAGTCTTCAAAGTATTTGAAACTTTCCCTAACTCCAGCACATAACTGTCTGATTTGTACACTTACATTAGTATTGTAGGATCCTTCCTGAGATTCAAACTCTTAAAGAATCTAAGTCTAAAAACAGTCTCAAGTCCGAAGAGCCTGGAAAGAGATGCTTTTTTTTAGGCTCATGTCACTTAGCCTCTGGGTTACCAACTTTTTTTTTTTTTTCCCCCACTGAATGTTAAAAAATGAATAACATACTTGTTGTCAGTTAAGTTCCTCAGTCATGTCAGACTCTTTGTGGCCCCATGGTCTTCAGCATGCCAGGGTTTCCTGTCCATCACCAGTTCCCAGAGCTTGCTCAAATTCACGTCCATCAAGTCAGTGATGCCATCCAACCATCTCATCCTCTATCATCCCCTTCTCCTCCTGTTCTCAATATTTCCCAGCATCAGGATCTTTTCCAGTGAGTCAGTTCTTCGCCATCAGGTGGCCAAAGTATTGGAACTTCAGCTTCTGCATCAGTCCTTCCAATGAATATTCAAGGCTGATTTCATTTAGGATTGACTGGTTTGATCTCCTCGCAGTGCGAGGGACTCTCAAGAGTCTTCTCCAGTACAATTTTTCGACACTCTGCTTTCTTTATAGTCGGACTCTCACATCCATACATGACTACTGGAAAAATCATGAAAAGTGAAAATCGCTCAGTTGTGTCCAATTCTTTGTAACCCCATGGACTGTAGCCCACCAGGCTCCTCCATCCATGGGATTTTCCAGACAAGAATACTGGAGTGGGTTTCCATTTCCTGGAAAAGGCATAGCTTTGACTATAAACAGACCTTTGTTGACAAAGTAGTGTCTCTGGTTTTTAATATGCTGTCTAAGTTGGTGTGCATTAGGACCCAGAGACTCCACAGATATTGAGCCATACCTGATTTTAAGTGTTTGCTTGTCTCCTGCAAGACAGGGGCCAACAGTGGCCTACCACAGAGATAGGGGTTCTGGCTGCAGCAGACCTGTGTCACGCAGTGTGGCTTAAGCCCTCTTGGAAGAGGTTACCATTAGCCCCACCATAAAGCCACCGAGCAAACGACCCAGAAACTGCAGAACAATTATACCAAGGAAATTATTCCAACATTAAGAAAGTTCTAGGAACCACAACAGATTTCCCAACCCGATCTGGCAAAGGAACTGAGAACCTCCAGGGAATTTGACAACAGAACTTCCACAAGACTGGGGAAACAAGACTTTTTTGAAGGAGGTCTCCATTACCTTCATTTCCCCTACCATAGTTTGGCCTCAGGAAAAACAACAGGGAGGGAACACAGCTCCACCCATCAACAGAAAATTAGATTAAAGAATTACTGGGCTTGGCCCCGCCCATCAGAACAAGACCCGTTTCCCCCACAGTCAGTCTCTCCCATCAAGCAGCTCCCATAAGCCTCTTATCCTTATCCATCAGAGGGCAGACAGAAGAAAACCCACAATCACAGAAAACTAACCAAACTGATCACAAGGACCACAGCCCACAGCCTTGTCTATCTCAATGAAACTATGGGCCATGCTGTGTAGGGTCACCCAAGAAAGATGGTCAATAGTGGAGAGTTCTGACAAAACGTGGTGCACCAGAGAAGGGAATGGCAAACCACTTCAGTATTCTTGCCTTGAGAGACCCATGAACAGTATGAAAAGATACTTGTTGGATACCCAATCATTTTTCCCCAGTGTGTCATGTTCTATAATTATGGGCACTATTTTTTAATACTAATTTAAAGTCAGACTTCCATAGTTGCCACTTTGACTGCCACATACCACAATACTTAGATCCATTTGACTTAACACAGAAGAAGTACCATTGTTTCAGAGTCATATCATCCTGACTGTTATCAGTAAGTCTATCTCCATAAAAGCCTTTTAGGTGGTCAGGAGTGATTTACACAGAGAGCCACCATCAAACTTTTGGTGGTGCTGAGACCTCTGTGTGTTATTCACTCAGTTGGACTGTTTATGACCACATGGACTGTAGCCCACAAGGCACCTCTGTTCATGGGATTTTCCAGGTAATAATACTGGAGTGGGTTGTCATTTCCTTCTCCAGGGGATCTTCCCAACCCAGAGATTGAACCTGGGTCTCCCGCATTGCAGGTAGATTCTTTACCATCTGAGCTACCAGGGAAGACCAGCTGAGACCTGTATCACTAACATATTTCTAATGGACATGATAAGTTGTATGTTATGTGGATTTTCCCTTCTAATATAATTATCTTAGAATTTTAGGCCTTTACATAAAGTAACCACTCTAGCAAGCCCAGTTTCCAGGTATTTTAATATTTAGCTTTATGTAATATCAACTCTGATATTTCAATATCATGTAGAGTAAGCCACTACTTTTTATACATTGCTAAGTTATTCTAGCAGCAAATGTGTCTTGTGGCCCTTTCCAAGTTGTTACATCCTGTGTTCCAGTTCAGTGCTCCTTAATTAAGTCTCCCGTGATCAAGAAGCCACAACATTCAATACCTCACACACTATCTTTTATTTTAGTGGTACACACTAGCTCAGTCTCACAGATTTCTTGGATTACAGGGAATTTTTTCTCCCTTTTCTGATAATGCCCAGCATGTCTTCAAAAGGAAGTGTTGTAACTTAACTCTAGTTACAGGCCTAAAAGGAAATGGGGGCAAATATTGACTGGTCAGTGGATTATGCTATCTTACAGTAGAGAGAACCCTGCAACATCTCAGAAAAGAAGCTTGTGCTAGTATATAGTAAGTTTGAATAGTTCATTCCTGTAGCACATCTAAGTTCAGAGGAACCTGTTTATACAAAAATTTCCAAGGAATTAATCCAGATAGCCTACCCCATGTGTCATGTCCCATAATTTCCTAACCAAGGCTATGACCTCAACAAAGCAAACCAGCTATGTTAGAAAATTTATTTTTTGGAACTTAACGATTCTGGATTAAAAACTATATCTGGTCCTAAGTTTTTCTGCTTTGAGAAAATCCTTGCATGCTGCCTATGAGGGAAGTATTTGCAGGTTAAAATCAAGATTTTGACTCTTGTCTTTTAAAATGATAATAATCATCAGAATCAGTTCTGTTGCTCAGTGGTGTCCAGCTCTTTGTGACCTCATGGAATATATCACGCCAGGCTTCCCTGTCCATCACCAACTCCAGGAGCTTACTCCATTACGTTAGTGACACCATGCAACCATCTCATCCTCTGTCATCTCCTTCTCCACCCGCCTTCAATCTTTCCCAGCATCAGGGTTTTTTTAAATGAGTCAGCTCTTCACATCCAGTGGCCAAAGTATTGTACTTTAAACTTCAACATCAGACCTTACAATGAATATTCAGGACTGATTTCCTTTAGGATGGACTGGTTGGATCTCCTTGCTGTCTAAGGGACTCTTAAGAGTCTTCTCCAACACCACAGTTCAAAGCATTAATTCTTCAGCGCTCAGCTTTCTTTATAGTTCAACTCTCACACCCATACATGACTACTGGAAAAACCATAGCCTTAATTAGACGGAACTTTGTTGGCAAAGTAATGTCTTTGCTTTTTAATATGCTGTCTAGGTTGGTCATAGCTTTTCTTCCAATAAGCAAGCGTCTTTTAAATTCATGGCTGCAGCCATAATCTGCAGTGATTTTGGAGGCCGCCAAAATAAAGTCTTCCACTATTTCCACTGTTTCTCTATCTATTTACCATGAAGTGATGGGACCAGATACCATGACCTCTGTTTTCTGAATGTTGAGCTTTAAGCCAACTTTTTCACTCTCCTCTTTCACTTTCATCAAGAGGCTCTTTATTTCTTCATCACTTTTTGCCATAAGGATGATGTCAGCTGCATTTCTGAGGTTATTGATATTTCTCATGGCAATCTTGACTCCAGCATGTGCTTCATCCAGCCCAGTGTTTCTCATGATGTACTCTGCATATAAGTTAAATAAGCAAGGTGACAATATGCAGCCTTGATGTACTCCTTTCCCAATCTGGAACCAGTCTGTTGTTTCATGTCCAGTTCTAACTGTTGGTTCTTGACCTGTATACAAATTTCTGAAGAGGCAGGCAGGTGGTCTGGTATTCCCATCACTTTCAGAATTTTACACAGTTTATTGTGATCCACACAGTCAAAGGCTTTGGCATAGTCAATAAAGCAGAAATAGATGTCTTTCTGGAACTCTCTTGCTTTTTCCATGATCCAGCGGATGTTGGCAATTTGATCTCTAGTTCCTCTGTCTTTTCTAAAACCAGCTTAAACATCTGGAAGTTCACGGTTTACATATAGTTGAAGCCTGGCTTGGAGAATTTTGAGCATTACTTTACTAGAATGTGAGATGACTGCAATTGTGTGGTAGTTTGAGCATTCTTTGGCATTGCCTTTTTTTGGGATTCAAATGAAAACTGACCTTTTCCAGTCCTGTGGCCACTGCTAAATTTTTCAAATTTGCTGACATATTGAATGTAGCACTTTCACAGCATCATCTTTTATGATTTGGAATAGCTCAACTGGAATTCCATCACATCCACTAGCTTTGTTCATAGTGATGCTTCCTAAGGCCCACTTGACTTCACATTCCAGGATGTCTGGCTCTAGGTGAGTTATCACACCATTAATTATCTGAGTTGTGAAGATCTTTTTTTGTACAGTTCTTCTGTGTGTTCTTGCCACCTCTTCTTAATACCTTCTGCTTCTTTTAGGTCCATACCATTTCTGTCCTTTATCAAGCACATCTTTGCATGAAATGTTTCCTTGATATCTCTAATTTTCTTGAAGAGATCTCTAGTCTTTCTCATTCTATTGTTCTCCTCTATTTCTTTGCACTGATCACTGAGGAAGGCGTTCTTATCTTTTCTTGCTATTCGTTGGAACTCTGCATTCAAATGGGTTTATCTCTCTTTTCTTATTTGCTTTTTGCTTCTCTCCTTTTTATAGCTATTTTTAAGGGTTCTTCAGAGAACCATCATCCTTTTTTTTTTGCATTTCTTTTTCTTGGGAATGGTCTTGATCCCTGTCTCCTGTACAATGTCAAGGGCCTCTGTCCATAATTCATCAGACACTCTATCAGATCTAGTCCCTTAAATCTATTTCTCACTTCCACTGTTTAACCATAAGGGATTTGATTGAGGTCATATTGAATGGTAGGAATAATGCTAAAGCTGAAACTCCAGTACTTTGGAAGTTTTACGTGAAGAGTTGACTCATTGGAAAAGACTCTGATGCTGGGAGGGATTGGAGGCAGGAGGAGAAGGGGACGACAGAGGATGAGATGGCTGGATGGCATCACTGACTCGATGGACTTGAGTCTCGGTGAACTCCGGGAGTTGGTGATGGACAGGGAGGCCTGACGTGTTGCGATTCATGGGGTCGCAAAGAGTCGGACACTACTGAGAGACTGAACTGAACTGAACTGAATGGTCTAGTGGTTTTCCCTGCTTTCTTCAACTGAAATCTGAATTTGACAATAAGGAGTTCATGATCTGAGCCACAGTTGGCTCCCGGTCTTGTTTTTGCTGACTGTAGAGAGCTTCTCCATCTTTGGCTGCAAAGATTATAATCAATCTGATTTCAGTGCTTACCATCTGGTGATGTCCATGTGTAGAGTCTTCTCTTGTGTTGTTGGAAAAGGGTGTTTGCTATGACCAGTGCATTCTCTTGGCAAAATTCTATTAACCTTTGGCCTGCTTCATCCTGTACTCCAAGGCCAAATTTGCCTGTTACTCCAGGTGTTTCTTGACTTCCTAGTTTTGCATTTCAGTCCCCTATAATGAAAAGGACATCTTTTTTTGTGTATTATTTCTAGAATAATCATAATAGTCATGGTCATAACTTTTATTTATCGAGCATTTTTTGTTTTTTCTAAGTGACTGTGTCATGTCCAGCTCTTTGCTAACCCATTGACTACAGCACACCAGGCTTTTCTGTTCTTTGCTATCTTCTGGAGTTTGCTCATACTCATGTCCATTGAGTCTGTGATATCATCCAACTATTTAGTCCTCTGTCACCACCTTCTCCTCTTGTTCTCAATTTTTCTCAGCATCAGGGTCTTACCATATGCCAGATAGAGCTGCAAGTATTTTAAACATAGCAAAAGTTAATTCTCACCCAAAAATGAACTTTATTTAATTATTTACCTTTTGACAAAGTTCCAGAAAATAAATTATAATTTCATATTTAGCCTACTGCCCATTTATTGATGAATAAAATATGTCCATAATTTACTTAAGGATATGACTGTTTTTTTTTGCTACTGCATGAGAGAATTGAGAATGTGAAATGAAGAGGAAAAGCAGTCTTTGAAGAAAGGGATTAATAACAGATATAGTTTTAGATGTCCAGTCATCAATAAGGGAAGATACAAAGGATAAGTAAAATTGCAAAAAATTGTATTTATGCATTTTACTACTCATAGTAATATTTATTAATTTATATCACTTGATTAAGAAGCTAACTATTCAGAAACAATAGACTAAAATATAATGCACACTATAAAAATAGGTATATATATTCTGAGAGTATTTAAATTTTTACACCATAAACTATTTTTTATGCAAATTACATATTATTTAAGATATTTTATTTAAAAGATTCTAGTTCATAACTCTTGTTTTCAATAAATGAGAATCATGAATTGTATATTTGCATAAACATACACATACTTGCATATAGTTTTTCACAATTCTAACTTTGTCACTAGTTCAAAATTGAGTAAGATTTCTTCATGGAGTCTTCAATATATTTTTACTTGTAAAGAGAGAATATACACGGTATTTTATAATAACTATAAATGCAGTATGTGTGTGTGGGATCTATAAAAATTTTGTATCACTATGTTGTACACCTAAAACTAATGTAATATGACAAATCAACTGTACCTTAATTTAAGAAAAAAGTTGAGTTCTGTAGAGAGTTTCATGGAATATTTAACATATATTTACTTATAAACCAAACATTGGAAGAATTTATAGAGTACTAAGAGATTCTGTATTAATTTGGGGGAAAATTGTGTCTTTCTCTTTCACTACTCATTAGAATAAATCTATGTGCAGCATTTAAAATTTTACCTTATTCCTTCATTATCTCCATTCAAGTTTATCAGGCCTGTTATTTACACTGTAACTTTGTAAGAAAATACAAATGATTATTGGATGTGATTTCCAAATTCATATATATATATATATATATATACTGCTTTCTCACTCTGCTCTCTAAAGGAGTTCCTTTAAAATACCTTTTGATGCTAATATAATTTCAATTAAAAAATGAAAAACTGTGGCTATTATATAACTAATATAATTTTAGTTTCTGTGAGTTACTTTTTGAGCTATGAATTGGGATAACAGATATACTAAATAGTAATGTACAACCCCGAACACAATTGATCAATTCAATGGACTCAATATATGATAGAATAGCACATTACTTTTTATGTGTATATGGGAATATAGGAAAACAGACATGAAAAAGCTCACACACACACACAAGAATATTTTCCATGAGACTTTTTCATTATTCTTATAATTTCCTCAATTTATATCAACCACTGCCTTGAAAGGAAAGATGCTTAATTCATTTATTATCCATCATGTTGGAATACAATCAAGTTAAACATTGTAATATTTCTCACATGTATGGTTGATTTTTTGGATTCATGACAGGTAACTCAGTGAAGTCATTCAGGAAATAAAGCAATTGTTCTAATCATTCACAAAATTTTGGCCAACTCTGAGAGTAGAGGATACAAATAAAGAAAAATCAGTTTTGCTTCTGATTAGTGGAAATAAGTTAAAAACTACAATTTTGAAAGCCAACTGAATTGGCAATTATGTCAAAATGTGGAAGACATTTGACCACATCACCTAGAGCCAATTTTTTTTTTTTTTTTTTTTGCACTCAGCATTGACCGCAAAGTGTTAAGATGAGTTAGATAGAAGTACCTGATGTCAGTCAAGGGGAATAGCTTGATTGCTCAGCCATCCTTTACAATCTCCCATTGAAACAGGTTGAGGTGAAATGGTGTGTATAGCAAAGTCATGAAGATTGATGGTCCCCGCTGCTTCCAAATGGACCCTATCTGCATGCAAACCACTTGACACATGAACTGATGGAAAACAAAGAGTGTTTGCCCAGGAAAAGTGCTTCAGCAAGCTTAATTTCCATAGCCATTTGCACAGCAAAAGCAAGATCTAATAGGTCCCAGAGAAATCACTAATGCCATGATAAGAATTCAAAGACACAAACTAAATAAAAAGAGATTATTAGCTACATTGCAGTGGGCAAACAGTAAAGTCTTAAGTGATCAATACTTGACAAGAGACATGCCACAAACTTCATGTATAGGTCAGGCTCACACACCGTTTTTTAAATAAATCGACTGACTTCTGGACAAGGCACATAAAATGTCACTTTTTATCTTTCAGTTGATATTTTCCTCCAAGAGGAAAAAACCTATCTATTCACCTCCCTGAGAGACTTGATCGAAAAGATAGTCACTCCTGATATAAGGTTTAAAGGGGAAAACTGCAATCAAGTGGAAATTTTTGTCAGTACCTTAATCTCTGATTTGTAGAAGGTTTTGCTTTGGGATATTTGGTATGTCTGAGGATTGCCACCAAAGAGCCCTTCTGTTCTTTAATGGCTGCACTAAATCTTAACAAACGTGAGCATGAAAACTATTGTGCTGCACTTGTGAGGTATATATCAAAGTTATATTTTTTTAAAGCTTGGGAAGGCAGTTGAATCATGCATGCTCTTTATGGAGCTCTGATCAGGCTGATAAAGGCAGTTCAGCTTCAATAAATGCTTTTTAAGTGAATGTTTTGGAAAGTGAATAGGAAATTCAAAGCTCAAACTGTTGCCAAACTGCTCCCACAGCACTTTGATCACTTTGGTTCTGACATTTTGTTGAAAATGTCTTGTTTTTATTAAAATGTTGGCATCTAGAGACCAAGGAAGTTAACTGTAGTCACTGAAAATATAACATACAGTAAATCATGGAACAATATGACTTATTAAGTACTTTGTACACATTTCTTAAAAAGAAAGCAGTTTCCCTGTGGGGTCACACAAAACATTGCACTTGTCTGAGAAAAAGTTCATATTGCTAAAGGAAAGACAAGTACAGAAGATAAATCAAATACTAGCACTTTGCCTCAGGCAAAAAGTAGAAGAAGTTATACAGCTTTACTATCCAAAAGAATAGGAATAGTATCATATAAAAATAATCGAATTAAATAATCAAGTATCATGAATTTGTAGGCTGCTTTTAAATTATGATCACAGAAAATGTCTTTAACTTGAAGGACAAAGGAGATAGGATATGGCCTCTTCACATTTTACATGCCAGGAAAGTGCTTCTATAATTAAGATGCAGTTTTCTCTGATCACAGCATCACAGTTTAAAATGTATGCTTTCTGAAGTTTAGGGGTTGAGTTTATCTGAGTAGTAGGTTATTTATGTAAACCAAAAATAGTGAGTTGAAAGTTACTTAAATAGACATACACATATTAGTGTGAAATCAGGAGTATAATTTCTTCGTACATTTAGATATATATCTAAAATACATAGAATAGCATTAACTGTTGCCATTACCAGAAAAATAACAATAATAACATGGAGAGGAATAAGTACTATTTTTCTTTTTTTTTCTTATTTTAGTTACAAATATAATATCTCTAACATTTACCTTGTCAGCACTAGCTGCAATTTTTTTAATATTTTAATATTTTATTTTATTTTTTAACTTTACAATATTGTGTTGGTTTTGCCATATATCAAAATGAATCCACCGCAGGTATACATGTGTTCCCTATCCTGAACCCTCCTCCCTCCTCCCTCCCCATACCATCCCTCTGGGTCGTCCCAGTGCACCAGCCCCAAGCATCCAGTATCCTGCATCGAACCTGGACTGGCGACTCGTTTCATATATGATATTATACATGTTTCAATGCTATTCTCCTAAATCATCCCACCCTCTCCCTCTCCCACAGAGTCCAAAAGACTGTTCTATACATCAGTGTCTCTTTTGCTGTCTAGTATACAGGGTTACTGTTACCATCTTTCTAGATTCCGTATATATGCATTAGTATACTGTATTGGTGTTTTTCTTTCTGGCTTACTTCACTCTGTATAATAGGCTCCAGTTTCATCCACCTCATTAGAACTGACTCAAATGTATTCTTTTTAATGGCTGAGTAATGCTCCATTGTGTATATGTACCACTGCTTTCTTATCCATTTGTTTACTGATGAACATCTAGGTTGCTTCCATGTCCTGGCTATTATAAACAGTGCAGTGATAAACGTTGGGGTACACGTGTCTCTTTCCCTTCTGGTTTCCTCAATGTGTATGCCCAGCAGTGGGATTGCTGGATCATAAGGCAGTTCTATTTCCAATTTTTTAAGGAATCTCCACACTGTTCTCCATAGTGGCTGTACTAGTTTGTATTCCCACCAACAGTGTAAGAGGGTTCCCTTTTCTCCACACCCTCTCCAGCATTTATTACTTGTAGACTTTTGGATCGCAGCCATTCTAACTGGCATGAAATGGTACCTCACTGTGGTTTTGATTTGCATTTCTCTGTTAATGAGTGATGTTGAGCATCTTTTCATGTGTTTGTTAGCCTTCTCTATGTCTTCTTTGGAGAAATATCTGTTTAATTCTTGGCCCATTTTTTGTTTGGGTCATTTATTTTTCTGGAGTTGAGCTGTAGGATTTGTTTGTATATTTTTGAGATTAGTTGTTTGTCAGTTGCTTCATTTGCTATTATTTTCTCCATTCTGAAGGCTGTCTTTTCACCTTGCTTATAGTTTCCTTTGTTGTGCAGAAGCTTTTAAGTTTAATTAGGTCCCATTTGTTTATTTTTGCTTTTATTTCCAATATTCTGGGAGGTGGGTCATAGAGGATCCTGCTGTGATGTATGTCAGAGGGTGTTTTGCCTATGTTCTCCTCTAGGAGTTTTATAGTTTCTGGTCTTATGTTTAGATCTTTAATCCATTTTGAGTTTATTTTTGTGTATGGTGTTAGAAAGTGTTCTAGTTTCATTCTTTACAAGTGGTTGGCCAGTTTTCCCAGCACCACTTGTTAAAGAGATTGTCTTTAATCCATTGTATATTCTTGCCTCCTTTGTCAAAGATAAGGTGTCCATATGTGCGCAGATTTATCTCTGGGCTTTCTATTTTGTTCCATTGATCTACATTTCTGTCTTTGTGCCAGTACCATACTGTCTTGATGACTGTGGCTTTGTAGTAGAGCCTGAAGTCAGGCAGGTGGATTCCTCCAGTTCCATTTTTCTTTCTCAAGATTGCTTTGTCTATTCGAGGTTTTTTGTATTTCCATACAAATTGTGAAATTATTTGTTCTAGCTCTGTGAAGAATAATGTTGGTAGCATGATAGGGATTGCATTGAATCTATAAATTGCTTTGGGTAGTATACTCATTTTCACTATACAATCCATGAACATGGTATATTTCTTCCATCTATTAGTGTTCTCTTTGATTTCTTCCAATCCATGAACATGGTATATTTCTCCATCTATTAGTGTTCTCTTTGATTTCTTTCACCAGTGTTTTATTGTTTTCTATATATAGGTCTTTAGTTTCTTTAGGTAGATATATTCCTAAGTATTTTATTCTTTTCATTGCAATGGTGAATGGAATTGTTTCCTTAACTTCTCTTTCTATTTTCTCATTATTATTGTATAGGAATGCAAGGGATTTCTATGTGTTGATTTTATATACTGCAACATTACTACATTCACTGATTAGTTCTAGTAATTTTCTTGTGGAGTCTTTAGGGTTTTCTATGTAGAGGATCATGTCATCTGCAAACAGTGAGAGTTTTACTTCTTATTTTCCAAGTTGGATTCCTTTTATTTCTTTTTCTACTCTGATTTCTATGACCAAAACTTCCAAAACTATGTTGAATACTCATGGTGAAAGTGGGCACCCTTGTCTTGTTTCTGACTTTAGAGGAAATGCTTTCAATTTTTCACCATTGAGGATAATGTTTGCTGTGGGTTTGTCGTATATAGCTTTTATTATGTTGAGGTATGTTCCTTCTATTCCTGCTTTCTGGAGAGTTTTTATCATAAATGGATGTTGAATTTTGTCAAAGGCTTTCTCTGCATCTATTGAGATAATCATATGGTTTTTATTTTTCAATTTGTTAATGTGGTCTATTACATTGATTGATTTGTGGATATTGAAGAATCCTTTTATCCCTAGGTTAAAGCCCACCTAGTCATGGTGTATGATCTTTTTAATGTGTTGTTGAGTTATGATTGCTAGAATTTTGTTAAGAATTTTTGCATCTATGTTCATCAGTGATATTGGCCTGTAGTTTTCTTTTTTTTGTGGCATCTTTGTCAGGTTTTGGTATTAGGGTGATGGTGGCCTCATAGAATGCGTTTGGAAGTTTACCTTCCTCTGCAGTTTCCTGGAAGAGTTTGAGTAAGATAGATGTTAGCTGTTCTCTAAATTTTTGGTAGAATTCAGCTGTGAAGCCGTCTGGACTTGGACTTTTGTTTGCTGGGAGATTTCTGATTAGAGTTTCAATTTCCATGCTTGTGATGGGTCTGTTAAGATTTTTCTATTTCTTCCTGGTTCAGTTTTGGAAAGTTGTACTTTTTTTTTTTTTAATTTTATTTTATTTTTAAACTTTACATAACTGTATTAGTTTTGCCACTTTTTTAAGAATTTGTCCATTTCTTCCACGTTGTCCATTTTATTGGCATATAATTGTTGATAGTAGTCTCTTATGATCCTTTGTATTTCTGTGTTGTCTGTTGTGATCTCTCCATTTTCATTTCTAATTGTATTGATTTGATTTTTCTCCCTTTGTTTCTTGATGAGTCTGGCTAATGGTTTGTCAATTTTATTTATCCTTTCAAAGAATCAGATTTTGGCTTTGTTGATTTTTGCTATGATCTCTTTTGTTTCTTTTGCATTTATTTCTGCCCTAATTTTTAAGAGTTCTTTCCTTCTACTAACTCTGGGATTCTTCATTTCTTCCTTTTCTAGTTGCTTTAGGTGTAGAGTTAGGTTATTTATTATTTGACTTTTTTCTTGTTTCTTGAGGTATGCCTGTATTCCTATGAACTTTCCCCTTAGGACTGCTTTTTTTTTTCTTTTCAAAATTTTCATTCCACTTATTTTAAACTAATAATATACTCCCCAATCCACTGAATTAACTTGTTTTAATTTTCATAGTCATCATGTGCTCTGAAGTATCAGGGAACATGAAATAAGATGATATTTCTGAATAACTAGAGACAAAATATATGCATAAAATTTTCATCTATCAAGGAAGTACCAAAGAGGCAATACCAAAGCTTCCCATTAAAAATATTAGAGTATTAGACTGGTACAAAAATAATTGTCATTAGACTCAAACACATGTTTATTAATCAAAATAGGAGCCATTACAATCAACATATTTTGCCAATGAAAATAAGTCTGTTTATTCCTGTAACATAAAAATTGGTTCTTGAGGATTTGAAAAATTCTTGGAAGTTAATTTTTGCCTCCTGCTGTTTGTGAAATTATTTTCCCTGCAAAAATTGTTGAGATGCTCGAAGAAGTGGTAATCAATTTCCAAGATTTCAGGTGAATATGGCAAATGAGGCAAAATTTTGTACCCAATTCTTTCAACTTTGGAAGCATTGATTGTGGCATGTGCAATTGGGAGTTTTCATGGAGAAGCGTGGGCTCTTTTTGTTGATCAATGCTGCTGCAGGTCTTACTATTTTCAGTGCATCTCATCAATTTGTTGAATATACTTCTCAGATATAATCTTTTGCTGGGATGCAGAAAGCTGTAGTGCATCAGTTGGACAGCAGATCACTGAACAGTGACCATGACCTTTTTTTGTGCAAAACTGGCCTTGGGAATTGCTTTGGAGCTTCTTCTGGTTCAATGACTGAGCTGAGTGTCTTCACTGGGTATAAAATGCACTTTCCACAATCCAATCAAGAAATGGTTCATCGTTCCTCCTTAGAATAAGAGACTGATAAATTGAGGCTTAAATTGAAGAAAGTAGGGAAAACCACTAGACCATTCAGGTATGATGGGTAGATAAAATCCCTTATGACTAAACAGTGGGAGTGACAAGTGGATTCAAGGGATTAGATTTGATAGAGTGCCGAAAGAACAATGGATGAAGGTTTATGATATTGTACAGGAAGCACAGATCAAACCATCTTCTTAAAAAAAAAATGCAAAAAGACAAAATGGTTGTCTGACAAGGCCTTACAAATAGTTATGTAAAGAAGAGAAGCTAAAGGTAATGGAGAAAAGGAAATATATACCCATTTGAATGCAGAATTCCAAAGAATAGCAAGGAGAGATAAGAAAGCCTTGCTCAGTGATCTGTGCAAAGAAATTGAGAAAAACAATAGAATGGGAAAGACTAGAGATCTGTTCAAGAAAATTAGAGATACCAAATGAACATTCCATGCAAAGATGGGCTCAATAAAGGAAGAAATAGTATGGACCTAACAGAAGCAGAAGATATTAAGACAAGATTGCAAGAATACACAGAAGAACTATACAAAAAAAAAGACCTTCATGACCAAATAACCACGATGGCATGATCACTCACCTAGAGCCAGGCATGCTGAAATGCGAGGTCAAGTGGGCCTTAGGAAGCATCACACGAACAAAGCTAGTGGAGGTGATGGAATTCCAGTTGAGCTCTTTCAAATCCTAAAAGATGATGCTGTGAAAGTGCTACACTCAATATGCCAGCAAATTTTGAAAACTCAGTAGTGCCACGGGATTGGAAAATGTCAGTTTTCATTCCAATTCCTAAGAAAAGCAATGCAAAAGAACTGTTCCATGTCCAGTTCTAACTGTTGTTTCTTGACCTGTATACAGATTTCTCAGGCAGCACGTCAGATGGTCTGGTATTCCCATCTCTTTTAGAATTTTCCACAGTTTATTGTGACCCACATAGTCAAAGGTTTTGGCATAGTCAATCAAGCAAAAGTAGATGTTTTTCTGGAACTGTCTTGCTTTTTCAATGATCCAGCAAATGCTGGCATTTGATCTCTGGTTCCTATGCCATTTCTTAATCCAGCTTAAACATCTGGATGTTCACATTTCACATACTCTTGAAGCCTGGCTTAGAGATTTTTGAGCATTACTTTGCTAGCATGTGAGATGAGTGCAATTGTGTGGTAGTATGAACATTTTTTTGCGTTACCTTTCTTAGGGACTGGAATGAAGACTGACCTTTTCCAGACCTGTGGCTACTGCTGAGTTTTCCAAATTTGCTGGCATATTGAGTGCAACACTTTCACAGTGTCATCTTTTAGGATTTGAAACAGCTCAACTGGAATTCTATCACCTCCACTAGCTTTGTTCGTAGTGATGCTTTCTAAGGTCTGCTTGACTTCACATTCCAGGATATCTTGCTCTACGTGAATGATCACACCATAGTGGTTATTTGGTCATGAAGGTCTTTTTTTGTATAGTTCTTCTGTGTATTCTTGCCATCTCTTCTTAATATCTTCTACTTCTGTTAGGTCCATACCATTTATGTCCTTTACTGAGCCATCTTTGCATGAAATATTCCCTTGGTATCTCTAATTTTCTTGAAGAGATCTCTAGTCTATTGTTCTCCTCTATTTCTTTGCACTGATCACTGAGGAAGGCTTTCTTATCTCTCCTTGTTTTCTTTGGAATTCTGCATTCAAATGTGTATATCTTTCCTTTTCTCCTTTGACTTTCACTTCTCTTCATTTCATTATAAGTCCTTGTCAAACAAACATTTTTGCCTTTTTCCGTTTCTTTTTCTTGGGGATGGTCTTGATCACTGCCTCCCATATAGAGTATATACAGAGTAAATCATACAAAATGCTGGACTGGATGAAGCATGACTGGGATGAAGATTACTGGGAGAAATACCAATAACTTTAGGCAGAAAGTGAAGCAGAACTAAAGATCCTCTTGATGAAAGTTAAAGAGGACAGTGAAAGAGTTGGTTTAAAACTCAACATTCATAAAACTAAGATCATGGCATCCAGTCCCATCACTTCATGGCAAGTAGGTGGGGAAACTATGGAAACAGTGAGAGACTTTAGTTTCTTGGGCTCCAAAAACACTGTAGATGGTGACTGCAGCCTTGAAATTAAGACACTTGCTCCTGGAAGAAAAGTTATGACCAACCTAGATAGTATATTAAAAAGCAGAGACATTACTTTACCAAACAGGTCCATCTAGTGAAAACTATGGTTGTTCCAGTGGTCATATATGGATATAAGAGTTTGACTATAAAGAAAACTTAAGGCTCAAGAATTGATGCTTTTGAACTGTGGTGTTGGAGAAGACTCTTGAGAGTCCCTTGGACGGCAAGCAAATCAGTCCTGATTATCCTTTGGAAAGACTGATGCTGAAGCTGAAACTCCAATACTTTGGCCACCTGATACGAAGAACTGACTCATTTGAAAAGACCCTTATGCTGGGAAAGATTTAAGGCAGGCTGAGAAGGGGATCACATAGGATGAGATTGTTGGATGTTATCACCGACTCACTGGACATGAGTTGGAGTAAACCTCGGGGATTGGTGGTGGACAAGGAGTCCTGGCATGCTGTAATCCATGGGGTCACAAAGAGTCAGACGTGGCCGATCAACTAAACTGACTGACTGAGAATAAGAGCAGACAACACTTAAAAAAAAAAAAATGATTTTGTTTGCTTGTTTGTGTTCTGATCAGCTGATGAGACACATACTTATCTAACTTTTCATCTTGCCAGTGTGCTTTAAATGCTGAATGACCATAAAATGGACAACATTGAGTTCTTTAGCAATTTCTCAGATAGTTGTAAAATAATCAGCTTCGATGATTGCTTTCCATTGGTCATTGTCAACTTCTGATGGTTAGCCACTACACTCCTCACCTTCAAGGCTCTCATCACCTTTGCAAAACTTCTTGAACCACCACCACACTATATGATTTTTAGCAGTTTCTGGACCAAATGTGTTTTTGATGTTGCAAGTTGTTGCCACTGCTTTATGACCCATTTTGAACTCCTATAGAAAATGGCCTGAATTTGCTTTTTGCCTAACACCATTTTCCTATCCCAAAATAAATATAAACAAACATCAAGTAATAAGTCATTAGCAAAGAAACATAAAGTAAGAAAGGCTCAATACAGTGATGTATAACATATCAGTATTTATTTAAGAATGTATTCCAATATCAAAATTCAACAGTGTAAAACTGTAATTATTTTTGCACCAACCTAATGTTATTATTTTAGTGAAGGAAATGGCAACATACTCCAGCATTTTTGCCTGGAGAACTCCATGGACAGAGGAGCTTGATGAGCTACAGTTTATGTCATTGCAAATAGTCAGATATGTTTTAGTGACTGAACAGCAACAACAAATATTATTATTTAATACTGACCTAGGAATTTAGGACAATGCATTTACATGAGCCATTGTTATATACACCTAGGTTAACTTTTTGACTAAGTAATTATGGAACCACAGGTTTAATTATAAACTAATAGAGGTAGCTCTTTATTTGGTAGTGGTGAATGAGTAATTTACAATAAATCAACTCAGAGTACTACTGCTTGATAACAACAATACCGATCTTCTGAATAATTGAATGCATTGGAGAGGTAAGATTTCAAATAATTTACCAAAAATGATAGAAAGGAGCAAAATCTAAGAGGTGAGCCTGGTCGTAGAGATGCTTTTCTCCTGCAGACAGTTATTTCTGAAGATGTTGGCTGAAAGTCAGAGGTGGAATGGAGCTTTTGATATCCTCACAGGGGAAGGGGGAAAATTTATTTCTAAGTCTTGCTAAAGAGGAATGCCTAGTGAACGCCTTCAACAGTAAATTGAGACATAATTGTTTGCTAATATGAAAAGGAATAATGCAGGTAATACAGAGGCTGTAGTGCATTTTAAAATCATATTAATTCTTGATATTGGTTTAAAGATGATACTGGGGTGATTATGCCCTTGGTTATCTTGAAAGAAAGAAACAAATTTTCCTTGGGGAAAGAGATCATCCTAGTTTTCACAATATTTCTAAAAAGTTGTCCAAATAGACACAAACATAGGCACATTAGGGAACAAGACAACTTATTTGGAGGGAGGTGGGGACAACTTATTGGTTCAGGATGGGGAACACGTGTACACCCATGGTTGATTCATGTCAATGTATGGCAAAAACCACTATAATATTGTAAAGTAATTAGCCTCCAATTAAAATAAATAAATTTTTAAAAAAGGAAACAAGACAACTTATAGAAAACCCAGTAGAACAAAAGGAAACTGCATTATTGGATGTATAAAAGTGTGTATGGCTACAAATCATAAGAAAATATTTAGACTGGATTACAGAAAGAGAGAAAGTTGAAAATAATTAATATATGTTGAGATATAGAACACAGTTAGATTGTCTAATATATATGTAATTGAAGATCTAAAACAAAAGTTGAGAATAAAACAGAAATAATATTTGAAGAGATTACAATTAAGAAAATGTTCATTAAAGATGACCCATAGATTCAAGATTTGCATATCTCAAGCATAATAAATAATAAAACATTCAATATATAGACACAGTGTGTAAAACTTCTAATAAATCAAGGCAAAAAGCTAATCTTAAAAATCAGCTTTAGTAAAACACAGGCCATCTTTCACAGAGTAAAAATCTAGTTGACGATTGACAACTCACAAAACTCACACAAAGTGGAGCCAGAATACAATCTTTCCAGGCTAGAATTCTAAGCTGAATGAAACTGAAATATAAACATTTACACACACATAATTTAATGACTTGTACAGTCTAATTGTTAAAATACTACTGATATGTTTATTACTAAATGTCTATCTCTAGCCTATAAACATATTTAATTTTCTATTTAACATTTTGATTTTCATGATTCATAAACGTCTCAAACACTATGTATCATATCAAAACTGAATTCTTGATTTTATTACCAAAACCTTTTCCACTTGCAGATTTCCCTGTTGATGGCAATTGCAGGTGCTTTGACAACACCGTTTTTCTTATATCCATTAGCCTATCACTATCCATCATCCTGTATACCAAATATACCCAGTAACCTGAAAAACCACAGCAGCCAGAATGATCTTCTTATAACTTTAGTCACATCATGTCACATGTTTCCTAAAACCCAATGGCTCTCACTCCTCTCACTTTAGGTATATTTTTCCTTACAGTAGCTTACAAAACCCTGCAAAATGTTCTCTCCATCTTTCCAATTCCTTCCTCTCTGGCTCTGGCATCATCTCCTAATACTCTATCACCAGTTTTTACCCTGCTAAATCACACTGAACTCCTTGCTATTCCTCAAGCATACTATATATTCAAGGACTTTGAAGTGTCTGAGTTTTATTCTATGGGCAAGCTAACAAGCTAACCTGCTACTGTCCTGTAGAAGTTGATTGAAGATACAAAGACTTGTGTCAGAAACAAAGAGCAGTTTATTATAGCTAGAATATCACATTTTCTTAACTAATTCCCCAGGCCCCAATTGCAGCAGGGCAGCATGACAGAAATCAGATGATGCTTACACATGCAATGGGTCTTCTATAAGACAGAAATGCCAAACTTACAAAATTCTATTTTTGTTTTTAAAAAATGGGCTATGAATAAGCTGCCATTTCCATGCCCTCCCTGATGAGGGAGATTATTTTACTGCATGACAAACAAATCTCAAAATTTCTATGTTCCAAGTGTGTTTGCCATACAAAAAACCTTGTAAAGATAATTCATAATAAAATGCCTTGCTTAATAGATGCAAAGAAACATGATTGACTCATAAATAATTGTTCTCTAACATGTGCATGTTATTTATTTACTTTTTTAACTCTCTGGAGTGATATACAAAAGAGCAGAGTTGTAAGTTCTAGGTGTTAGCTCCATCACCAAAACAGCAAATCAGTTGGGTAGAAATATTTGAATAAAATAATTTATAACTCTAATACTTAATTGGACACTAATGGCAACTATGGGAGTTTGAATGAAGGGATAAACTGCTATTCTAAATAAAGAGAGGTGTAATTATGAACAGGTCCCCATATCCATTCCTCAACCTTGGCAAAAGCTGGTGTTAAGGCTTTTCTGAACTGTGGGTGCAACTAGTTGGTATCAAGGTGGGCAGTGCAGTCCTTATTTTATATAAAAAAAATGTGATGTTATGCAGCTTGGTAGGTATGGCAATACACTTAGGGACCCACGTAAATGCTTGCCTTGGTTGCAACCCTTTAGCCACAGTAGCTTTCATCAGAGCTATCCCTCAAAAGCCTCTAAACAGCTAGTATATGTTTTTCCTTTTGGAGACAAATATTTAAAATAAGAAAACTTTAATTAACTCAGTAATTAAGTCAGTAGCAGACTTCAGAGATAACAGAACAGAAGGTTCAGTAACTGCACAGAAGGAATGCCCACTTTGCAAAAATAGTTTGCAAAGGTCTAGAGCAGACAGTTCCATATCTCAGCAAACAGAAATCAGAAATTTCTGAGGAGTTGGAGAATCAGATTTCCAAAGTGACTGCATTATAATACTTGGGATGTCCAATTGTCAGTAACAACAAGAACAGAAAACACAAAAACACAAATCATACACACACAAAAAAAGACAGGAAAATATAGACCATTCATGGGGGTGGGGGCATAAAAATAAAACATTCTGAAGGAAACCTAGACTTTTGAAATGCTAGTAAAAGACATTAAAACAACATATACTCAATGATCTAAAGGAAACCATAAGCAAAGACATAAAGGAAATCAGGAAATTTATGTATGAAAAATATATAAATAAAAGATATATAAATAAATAATATAATATGTATAAAATAATATAGAAATATATAAATAAAATAAAATATATAAATGATAAGTAACTAAAAAGAAGTTTTAGATTCACAATAATGTCCAGTAATTGAAATCAAAACAAAATAACTGAAATGAAAATGTCATTACATGGATCAGCAGCAGATATGAGCAGGCAGAAAAAAAGTCAGCAAATTTGAAGAAAGAGTAATTGAAATGGTCAAGTCTGAAGACCTGGAAGAAATGAAATATGAGTCCTAGATGAAGAGAGAGAGAAAAAGATAGGGAAAAATATTTGAAGAAATAATGGCTGAAGATTTATATAATTTAATGAAAAGAGCATATACACACACTCAAGAAACTAAACAAGCAACTCCCTAAACTACGAGCAATATAAACCTGAAAAAAATGCACACTGAGAAACAGTCAGATTTTTGAAACCTAATGTCAAAGGGAAAAAAAATGAAGTCAATAAGAAAGAAATGATTCATCATATACAAGAGGTTGAATCAGTAATAAAACATCTTTAAACAAACAAAACTTCTGGACTAAGTTGCTTCACCAATGAATTCTACCAAATGTTTATAAAGAATATAATTCTTCTCAAACTCTTCTGAATAGTGCAAGAAAAAAGAACACTTATCCATTATATAAAGCCAGCATCTCCTTGACACAAAAGACACTAAAAGAAAAGAAAATTGTAGGAAATAATCCTTGTGAATATAGATGTAAAAATCCTCAATAACAAAGAGCAAATGTAATCAACTCACATATTAAAATTATTATATACTATCCCTGAACATTCATTGGGAATACGGATGTCAAAGTTAAATTCCCAATACTTTGGCCACCTGATGCAAAAAGCCAACTCATTGGAAAAGACTCTGATGCTGGAAAAGATTGAGGGCAGGAGTAGAAGTGGGGAACAGAGGATGAGATGGTTTGATGGCAACACTGATATGTAGATCTGATTTCTGGCATCACTTATACGTAGAAATCCTTAAAAAAAAAAAAAAAAAAAAACCTCACACATACATAAATACACATACACAAACTGTTAAAGTCAAGAAACTAATTGAGCAAAGTTGCAGAAGTCAAAATTAAAATTCCAAAATCAATTATATATGTATACACTACTAATGAACAATTCAAAATGAAAAGTAAGAGAACATTTGTTTTACAATGGCATTGAAAAAGAAGATTTACTTAGAAATAAAATTAACCAAAGAAGCAAAAACTTACATGAAAAATGATAAACTATTGCTGAAAAATTAAATAAATAAATAAATGAAAAGAAATACCAGATTGATGCATTGGAAGACTTATATTACCCATTGGGATCTACAAATTCAATGAAATTCCCATCAAAATCTCAATTACAAATTTTTTTCAAATAGAGAAAAATTATATCAAAATTTATAGGCAGTTTAGTCAGTATAGACTGCTATAACATAATATCATATACTGGTAGTTTTAACAGCAAACATTTATTTTTCACATCCTGGAGTCTGTCTGGAAGCAAGAACTCAGAATGCTAGCATAATCAAGTTCTTGATAAGAACCCTCTTCTAGATCATGTCCTGACTTGGCTTTCCTTGGTATATGCATTCAGAGAGAGAGAGACAGACAGACAGAGATATCAAGTCTCTTTCTTTGTTTTTTTTATATAAAACCATTAATTCTATCCTGAGGGCCCAACCCTCATGACCTAATCTAGCCAAAACTACTTTATGATTTCCACAATATTGAGAATTAGAGAATCACCATATGAATTTGGAGAAGACATAAACATTTAGTTCACAGCCATATGGAATCTCAAGGGACCACAAGTAGCAACTCTCTGTATATATAGATAGTTAAAGTTGAAACATTTATATTTTCTGACTCAAAGCTAGCTACAAAACTAGCATAATCAAAATCATTTGATAGTAGAGTATGTGTCAATGGTATAGAACAGACATTTCTCCCAATAAGATAAATGACCACTAAGCATATGAAAAGATGCTAAACATGATGAGTCATTAGAAAAATGCAAGTCATAATCACAATGAGCTGCCACTTCAAGTCCATTATGATGGCTATCACTAAATTTAAAAACAGGAAAAGAACAAATGCCATGGGCCCATTGTGGAAAAAAATTATGTGGTTCCTCCAAAAATTAAATATAGTTAAACAATTTAACACAATATGGGAGACAGTTATATATATATATATATATATATTTATATATATATACACACACACACACACGCACAAAGAATTGACAACAGGGACTGACTTTCATGCCAGCATTATCCACAATAACCAGAGGATGAAAACAACACAACTGTCCATTAACAGATAAATAGATAAGCAATGTAATATTCTTCAGCCTTAAAATGGAATAGATATCTAATATATGCTATAACAGATATGTAGATGACACCACCCTTATGGCATAAAGTGAGGAGAAACTAAAAAGCCTCTTGATGAAAGTGAAAGTGGAGAGTGAAAAAGTTGGCTTAAAGCTCAACATTCAGAAAACGAAGATCATGGCATCCGGTCCCATCACTTCATGGGAAACAGATGGGGAAACAGTGGAAACAGGGTCAGACTTTATTTTTTTGGGCTCCAAAATCACTACAGATGGTGACTGCAGCCATGAAATTAAAAGACACTTACTCCTTGGAAGGAAAGTTATGACCAACCTAGATAGCATATTGAAAAGCAGAGACATTACTTTGCCAACAAAGGTTCGTCTAATCAAGGCTATGGTTTTTCCTGTGGTCATATATGGATGTGAGAGTTGGACTGTGAAGAAGGCTGAGTGCCGAAGAATTGATGCTTTTGAACTGTGGTGTTGGAGAAGACTCTTGAGAGTCCCTTGGACTGCAAGGAGATCCAACTAGTCCATTCTGAAGGAGATCAGCCCTGGGATTTCTTTGGAAGGAATGATGCTAAAGCTGAAACTCCAGTACTTTGGCCACCTCATGTGAAGAGTTGACTCATTGGAAAAGACTCTGATGCTGGAAGGGATTGGGGGCAGGAGGAGAAGGGGATGACAGAGGATGAGATGGCTGGATGGCATCACTGACTCGATGGATGTGAGTCTGAGTGAACTCCAGGAGTTGTTGATGGACAGGGAGGCCTGGCGTGCTGTGATTTATAGGGTCGCAAAGAATCGAACACGACTGAGGACTGATCTGATCTGATCTGATAACATAGATGAACTTTGAAAACCTGCTATACAAAAAGGTAAGTGTTATGCATAATTCCACTGCTGCTGCTGCTAAATCACTTCAGTCGTGTCCGACTCTGTGCGACCCCATAGATGGCAGCCCACCAGGCTTCCCCATCCCTGGGATTCTCCAGGCAAGAACACTGGAGTGGGTTGCCATTTCCTTCTCCAATGCATGAAAGTGAAAAGTGAAAGTTAAGTCGTTCAGTCGTGCCCGACCCTCAGCGACCCCATGGACTGCAGCCTTCCAGGCTCCTCCGTCCATGGGATTTTCCAGACAAGACTACTGGAGTGGGGTGCCATTGCCTTCTCCAATGCATAATTCCACAGAGAGCTTCATAAAGAATGTGGAATGGGAAAATCCATAAGACAGAAAAAAGAACTGAGCTTTCAAGATTTTAAAATAGGAGTGGAGTGAAGTGAAGTGAAGTTGCTCAATCGTGTCTGACTCTTTGAGACCCCAAGGACTGTAGCCTACAACATTCCTCTGTCCATGGGATTTTCCAGGAAAGAGTACTGGAGTGAGTTGCCATTTCCTTCTCCAGGGGATCTTCCCAACCCAGGGATCAAACTGGGTCTCCCGCATTGCAGGCAGAGGCTTTACTGTCTGAGCCACCAAGGAATTCTGAAATAGGAGTAACTGGAAATTATTGGTTAATGGTTATAGAGTTTCTGTTTAGGTTAATGAAAACATTTTGAAATTAGAAAGTGGTGATGGATACATAAAACTGTATGTACTTAATGCCTCTGAATTGTACATTTCAAAATGGTGCATATGGTAAATTTAATTTCATGTATATTTTACCATATTAAAAAAAATAAGAACTTTTCTCTAGCTATTTCTTCTATTTGGATTGTACTTTGCCTAATATTTGAGGATCCCTGGTGGCTCACATGATAAAGAGTCTGCCTTTACCTCTAAATGCAGGAGACGTGGATTTAACCCCTCGGTGGTGGATAAGGGAATGGCTACACACTCTTAGCATTCTTTCCTGGAGAATTTCATGAACAGAGGAGCCTGGTGGGCTATAGTCCAAGGGTTGCTAAGAGTCAGACACAACTGAGCGACTAATACTTTTTCTTTTTGAAGCCTATCCTAAACCCTATGTTCAATCTTGAACTCCAGATCAGATCAGATCAGATCAGTCGCTCAGTCCTGTCCGATTCTTTGCAACCCCATGAATTGCAGCACGCCAGGCCTCCCTGTCCATCACCAACTCCCGAAGTTCACTCAGACTCACGTCCATTGAGTCAGTGATGCCATCCAGCCATCTCATCCTCTGTCGTCCCCTTCTCCTCCTGCCCTCAATCCCTCCCAGCATCAGAGTCTTTTCCAATGAGTCAACTCTTCACATGAGACGGCCAAAGTACTGGATTTTCAGCTTTAGCATCATTCCTTCCAAAGAAATCCCAGGGCTGATCTCCTTCAGAATGGACTGGTTGGATCTCCTTGCAGTCCAAGGGACTCTCAAGAGTCTTCTCCAACACCACAGTTCAAAAGCATCAATTCTTTGGCACTCAGCCTTCTTCACAGTCCAACTCTCACATCCATACATAACCACAGGAAAAACCATAGCCTTGACTAAATGAACCTTTGTTGGCAAAGTAATGTCTCTGCTTTTGAATATGCTATCTAGGTTGATCATAACTTTCCTTCCAAGGAGTAAGCGTCTTTTAATTTCATGGCTGCAGTCACCATCTGTAGTGATTTTGGAGCCCAAAAAAATAAAGTCTGACACTGTTTCCCCATCTATTTCCCATGAAGTGATGGGACCGGATGCCATGATCTTCGTTTTCTGAATGTTGAGCTTTAAGCCAACTTTTTCACTCTCCACTTTCACTTTCATCAAGAGGCTTTTTAGTTCCTCTTCACTTTCTGCCATAAGGGTGGTGTCATCTGCATATCTGAGGTTATTGATATTTCTCCTGGCAATCTTGATTCAAGTTTGTGTTTCTTCCAGTGCAGCGTTTCTCATGATGTACTCTGCATATCCAACACAACCACATTTTTATTTTCTGATACTCCTTTCATTATCCTATGTTTCCTTTTATACATAACTATTTTCTAATACATATTTTAATCTGATTTTGATGTTTGCTGTCTGTTTACCCCACTAGAAATTAAATTTCCCAAAGAGGTAATATTTGTTTTATTCAAATGCAAGCAACAATGCCTAACACATCATGCTCAACAAATATTTGTTAACTTGATGAATTTTTTAAGTGTTCTACTAAACAGCAGTTTTCAGAAGTATATGAATACAGGTTTCACTCAGAAATCAAACATGATTATGATAATATAACTGGTTGAGTTTTTGTGTTATTATTCATAGTGAAGACATTTTTCATACTAAACTATTGTTAGTCATTGCTTTTTTTTATCATTACATGATTGACTAACTTAGTAAGACTTTGAAGTATATACTGTGGTTTCATTCATTTGAACACTCTTGGAAATGTGTATTATATGAACATATATGACAAAAGACATTTTATTCTTCATTGCTTTTCTTGTCTTATATTGTCTCTCAGTCCAGCAATGTGGGTTGAAAAACACAAAGAGTGATACAATATCTGTAGAGTAATCACACATGTTCCACATGTTCATTGACTTTGGGAATATGTATTTTTATATAGCAGAGGAACCAATATTGTATCAAGGTTAACCTTAAGAAAAGAGACTTGTTTAAGGAATCGAAATTAGTCTCTCTGGGTGTTGAATTGAAATAAAATTTCTGTTAAATAGGGCCCCAAGAAATCAATTGTAACCAGCAGTTAATGACCAGTTTGCTAACAGCTTGAGGCAAAGCCAAGGGCAGTCAACACTCCAACAAATTAGTTGTTAACTGTGCTAATGACAAATTTTTCAGGGATTATTGCTATTATAAACAGTCATCAATCCAGCTTTATCACTGAGTTTAGAAAAGTTTGCAGCCAAAAAGATCTTTTCATGCCCTCAGTTTGAAACTCTGGATTCTAGTTAATATGATAATCTAAAATGATACAATGCTAGATTTCTTGCTTTGGCAGGTGTAAAAGTAATCAAAGTTCTTTTGCATTTCCTTAATTGTAGTATAGTTGAATGTATATGTAGATTTCTTATAGTCCCTTATGATAATCAATAGGAAATATGATAATAAAAATATGTAGATGTTTTCTTATTTTCAGCATATGTTCATCATCAATTTGATAAAATATGCATAAGATCATCAATCTCTATAAAAGTAATGCTAATTTCCCATTTATAGCAAAATTTCCAATCAAAAATGAAAAATAGGAAAGATAAATATATCAGATTTATATAGGATCAAACTAAGTTTCAGGAAAGTAAATCTGAAAGTATTTTAATAACAAAATATATAACTGTTTGTAAATCAATATAATGGCATCTGGTCCCATCACTTCATGGCAAATAGATGGGGAAACAGTGGAAACAGTGGCTGACTTAATTTTTTTAGGCTTGAAAATCACTGCAGATGGTGATTACAGCCATGACATTAAAAGACACTTACTCCTTGGAAGGAAAGTTATGACAAACCTATACAGCATATTAAAAAGCAGAGACTTACTTTGTCAACAAAGGTCCACTTAGTCAAGGCTATGGTTTTTCCAGTAATTGTATATGGATATGAGAGTTGGACTGTAAAGAAAGCTGAGTGCAGAAGAATTGATGCTTTTGAACTGTGGTGTTGGAGAAACCTCTTGAGAGTCCCTTGGACTGCAAGGAGATCCAACGAGTCCATCATAAAGGAGATCAGTCTTGGGTGTTCATTAGAAGGACTGATGTTGAAGCTTGAACTCCAATACTTTGGCCACCTGATGTGGAGAGCTGACTAATTTGAAAAGACCCTGATGCTGGGAAAGATTGAGGGCAGGAGGAGAAGGGGATGACAGAGGATGAGATGGTTGGATTGCATCACCGATTCAATGGACAATGGTTTGTGTGGACTCGGGGAGTTGGTGATGGACAGGGAGGCCTGGCATGCTGTGGTTCATGGGATTGCAAAGAGTTGGACACAACTGAGCAACTGAACGGAACTAAAGGCAATATTAATCCTAAATTGTGAATATTATTTTGAAGCAAATTCCTCTTTACTTACTAATAAAAGTAATGAGATTATCCTTATATTCTGAATGTTTAATGGAAAACATATTAGACCAATTTCTTCTTCAGTTTTACAGTATTTTGAAAATATTTGAAGTCAGTTTTTCATTTTGATTAATTGCTATATTCCTATTTTTTATAAAGTCTATTTTACCATATGGGTCAATATCATGGTTTAGTCTGTTTTTAATTGTTGATTTTAAGTGCAACTGCAGAAGTGTCATCATTTAAATGTTTTAATATAGTTTCCTTTTAATATTTCACAAATAATGGTATATCCACAGGAAATGACAACATAGTCTTTTATTGTTTTAAATATATATTTTATTTAGAGTGCCACATTGACAAGTTACTAATAGTTTCATTATACTGTCCATAGTCTGTTGTTAAAGTTGCATTTCAAACTAAATAATTATTTGGAAAATAAAAACACATTAATTTGCTTTTATTAAATTATACTAAAAGAAGAATATGATTACTTTTGTTAACATATACCCTGCATTTCAAAAGATACTTTTACATTGAAAGTGAAAGTCACTCATTCCTGTCTCTTTGCAACTGTATGTGTCCATGGAATTCCAGGCCAGAATACTGGAGTGAGTAGCCTTTCCCTTCTCCTAGGATCTTCCCAATCCAGGGATTGAACCAAGGTCTCCCACATTGCAGAAGGATTCTTTACCAGCTGAGCTATCAGGGAAGCCCACTGGACAGTTTCCATTGGACAAAATTAAATACTAAAACTAAATTGGTAATATAGAAATAATGCCTAGGGGTAATCTGTGATATTAAAAAAAATAAAAAGATCATATCTAATATCCACATAAAGATAATAATAGAATTTATTGAGCAATTATCTTACTCTAATTTTCAAATGTGCAAAAAAATAAGGGAAATTATATCACCTTGATTGTATCTATTTTGACTTATTGCTTTTAAATCTGCTATAATTTTTTCTATAATAAAATTGAAACAAAATTTAAAAAGTCACTTGAAGCGTTTTTACAAAGTTTTCTTTTCTTTTCTTTTTTTTTTTTTCTGATATGCCTTTGGAGGCCGTATATTTCCCTCATCACACATAGACCAATTTAGCAGAACTTTTTCTTTTTCTTTTAATTTAAATTTATTTATTTTAAATGGAGGCTAATTACTTTACAATATTGTATTGGTTTTGCCATACATCAACATGAATCTGCCACAGGTGTACACATGTTACCAGTCCTGAACCTCCCTCCAACCTCCGTCCCCGTACCATCCCTCCAGTGCACAAGCCCCAAGCATCCTGTATCCTGCATCAAACCTGGACTGGTGATTCATTTCTTATATGATATTATACATGTTTCAATGTGATTCTCCCAAATCATCCCACCCTTTCCCTCTTCCACAGAGTCCAAAAGACTGTTCTATACACCTGTGTCTCTTTTGCTGCCTCACATACAGGATTATCGTTACCATCCTTCTATATTCCATATATATGCATTAGTATACTGTATTGGTGTTTTTTCTTTCTGACTTACTTTACTCTGTATAATAGGCTCCAGTTTCATCCACCTCATTAGAACTGATTCAAATGTATTCTTTTTAATGGCTGAGTAATACTCCATTGTGTATATGTACCACTGCTTTCTTATCCATTCATCTGCTGATGGACATCTAGGTTGCTTCCATGTCCTGGCTATTATAAACAGTGCTGCGATGAACATTGGGGTACATGTGTCTCTTTCAATTTTGGTTTCCTTGGTGTGTATTCCCAGCAGTGGGATTGCTGGATCATAAGGCAGTTCTATTTCCAGTTTTTTTAAAGAATCTCCACACTGTTCTCCATAGTGGCTGTACTAGTTTGCATTCCCACCAACAGTGTAAGAGGGTTCCCTTTTCTCCACACCCTCTCTAGCATTTATTGCTTGTAGACTTTTGGATTGCAGCCATTCTGACTGGCATGAAATGGTACCTCATAGTGGTTTTGATTTGCATTTTTCTGATGAGTGATGTTGAGCATCTTTTCCTGTATTTGTTAGCCATCTGTATGTCTTCTTTGGAGAAATGTCTATTTAGTTCTTTGGCCCATTTTTTGATTGGGTCATTTATTTTTCTGGAATTGAGCTGTAGGAGTTGCTTGTATATTTTTGAGATTAGTTCTTTGTCCGTTGCTTCATTTGCTATTCTCCCATTCTGAAGGCTGTCTTTTCACCTTGCTTATAGTTTCCTTTGTTGTGCAGAAGCTTTTAAGTTTAATTAGGTCCCATTTGTTTATTTTTGCTTTTATTTGCAATATTCTAGGAGGTGGGTCATAGAGGATCTTGCTGTGATGTATGTCAGAGTGTTTTGCCTATGTTCTCCTCTAGGAGTTTTATAGTTTCTGGTCTTATATTTAGATCTTTAATCCATTTTGAGTTTATTTTTGTGTATGGTGTTAGAAAGTGTTCTAGTTTCATTCTTTTACAAGTGGTTGACCAGTTTTCCCAGCACCACTTGTTAAAGGATTGTCTTTAATCCATTGTATATTCTTGCCTCCTTTGTCAAAGATAAGATGTTCATAGGTGTGTGGATTTATCTTTGGGCTTTCTATTTTGTTCCATTGATCTATATTTCTGTCTTTGTGCCAGTACTATACTGTCTTGATGACTGCGGCTTTGTAATAGATCTTGAAGTCAGGCAGGTTTATTCCTCCAGTTCCATTTTTCTTTCTCAAGATTGCTTTGGCTATTCGAGTTTTTTTTTTTTTTTTATTTCCATACAAATTGTGAAATTATTTGTTCTAGCTCTGTGAAAAATACCATTGGTAGTTTGATAGGGATTGCATTGAATCTATAGATTGCTTTGAGTAATATACTCATTTTCACTATATTGATTCTTCTGATCCATGAACATGGTATATTTCTCTATCTATTAGTGTCCTCTTTGATTTCTTTCACCAGTGTTTTATAGTTTTCTATATATTGGTCTTTAGTTTCTTTAGGTAGATACATTCCTAAGTATTTTATCCTTTTCATTGCAATGATGAATGGGATCATTTATTTCAACATTGTCTCATGTTTTTGATACTTCTTTAACATTTCAAACACTTTTATGACCTATAAAGCTGCTTGAAAGTATGTACATATTGCCCCAAACTCTAAATTTATTGAGTCTCAACATATTTTTAACTCAATTAATTTTGTAATCTTTGAAGAAAGGAGCTTTATTCATTTTATATCCTCAATAAAAAATACTCTAATATCCTTCATACATGAGTAGTTTTTCTTCCAGCTTTATTGAGATATAACTAACCCATAAAATTGTGTGTTTAAGTTGTAAAATGTGATGAGTTGATTTTATATATCATTAAATATTTACCATTGTAAAGTTGGTTAACACATTCTTCACCTCACATAATTACGATTTTGCTCTTGTTATGGCAAGAGCATCAAAACTGTCCTCTCCTAGCAACTTTCAAGTATACAACAGAGTATGGTTACCTATAGTTACTATATTATACTTTAGACTCCTAGAATTTATTAATTTATATATGAAAGTTCGTACCTTTTGATCATACAGCATTTTTTTTTTCTCTGACTTATTTCCTTTAGCATAATGGCCTCAAGTTCCAGCCACATTATCACAAATGGAAGGATTTCCTACTTTTATGACTGATTAGTATGCCATTGTATATATATATGCACCATATATTCTTTATTCATTTATCCAATTATGGACACGTAAGTTGTTTCCATGTCTTAGCCAATGTAACATCACTAAAATGAACATGGGAATGCAGATACCTCTTTGAGACAGTGATTTTTAATTTTTGTGATACATACCCTGAAGTGGGATTGTTGTATTATATGATAATTTTATTTTTAATTGTTTTGAGGAAATTTTGTACTGTTTTCTATAGTGGCTGTGCTAATTTCCAATTCCACCAGCAATGAAAATGTGTTCCCTTCTCTCCATATCTATACCAGCATTTCTGACTTCTTGTCTTTTTGATAATTGTCATTTTAAATGGCATGATATAATATTTCATTGGTTTTGATTTTGATTTTCTTGATGATGATTCATGGTCAATAATATCTTTTGATTTTAGTTTTTTGGCAATTTGTATGTCTTTTCTGGAAAAATGTCTTTTCATTTTTTCTGCCCATTTTTATGTTATATTGCTTATTCTTTAGCTATTAAGTTCTATAAATTCCTATGTATTCTGGATATTAAGCTTTTATTAGACACATAGTGTTCAAATATGTTCTTTCATTGCATGAGTTGCCTTTTCATTTTGTTGATTGTTTCCTTTGCCTTGCAGAAGTTCTTTAGTTTGATATAGTCTGAACACTAATTAATGCTTTTGCTGCTTTTCATTTTACTTTTGGATATTATTTAGTTCAGTTCAGTTCAGTCGCTCAGTCATGTCCGACTCTTTGTGAGACCATGAATTGCAGCACGCCAGGCCTCCCTGTCCATCACCAACTCCCGGAGACTCACGTCCATCGAGTCAGTGATGCTATCCAGCCGTCTCATCCTCTGTCGTCGCCTTCTCCTCTTGCCCCCATTCCCTCCCAGCATCAGAGTGTTTTCCAATGAGTCAACTCTTCGTATGAGGCGGCCAAAGTACTGCAGTTTCAGCTTTGGCATCATTCCTTCCAAAGAAATCCCAGGGCTGATCTCCTTCAGAATGGACTGGTTGGATCTCCTTGCAGTCCAAGGGACTCTCACGAGTCTTCTCCAACACTATAGTTCAAAAGCATCATTCTTTGGTGCTCAGTTTTCTTCACAGTCCAACTCTCACATCCATACATGACCACAGTAAAAACCATAGCCTTGACTAGACGGACCTATGTTGGCAAAGTAATGTCTCTGCTTTTGAATATGCTATCTAGGTTGGTCATAACTTTCCTTCCAAGGAGTAAGTGTCTTTTAATTTCATGGTTGCATTCACCATCTGTAGTGATTTTGGAGCCCCCCAAAATAAAGTCTGACGCTGTTTCCACTGTTTGCCCATCTATTTCCCATGAAGTGATGGGACCAGATGCCATGATCTTCGTTTTCTGAATGTTGAGATTTAAGCCAACTTTTTCACTCTCCACTTTCACTTTCATCACGAGGTTTTTTAGTTCCTCTTCACTTTCTGCCATAAGGGTGGTGTCATCTACATATCTCAGGTTATTGATATTTCTCTTGGCAATCTTGATTCCAGCTTGTGTTCCTTTCAGTCCAGCATTTCTCATGATGTACTCTGCATATAAGTTAAATAAGCAGGGTGACAATATACAGCCTTGACGTACTCCTTTTCCTATTTAGAACCAGTCTGTCGTTCCATGTCCAGTTCTAACTGTTGCTTCCTGACCTGCATACAGATTTCTCAAGAGGCACGTCAGGTGGTCTGGTATTCCCATCTTTTTCAGTATTTTCCACAGTTTATCGTGATCCACACAAAGGATTTGGCATAGTCAATAAAGCAGAAAAAGATGTTTTTCTGGAACTCTTTTGCTTTTTCAATGATCCAGCAGATGTTGGCAATTTGATCTCTGGTTCCTCTGCCTTTTCTAAAACCAGCTTGAACATCAGGAAGTTCACAGTTCACATATTGCTGAAGCCTGACTTGGAGAATTTTTAGCATTACTTTACTAGAATGTTAGATGAGTGCAATTGTGTGGTAGTTTGAGCATTCTTTGGCATTGCCTTTCTTTGGGATTGGAATGAAAACTGACCTTTTCCAGTCCTGTGGCCACTGCTGAGTTTTCCAAGTTTGCTGGCATATTGAGTGCAGCACTTTCACAGCATCATCTTTCAGGATTTGAAATAGCTCAACTGGAATTCCATCACCTCCACTACCTTTGTTCGTAGTGATCCTTTCTAAGGCCCACTTGACTTCACGTTCCAGGATATCTGGCTCTAGGTCAGTGATCACACCATCGTGATTATCTGAGTCATGAAGATCTTTTTGGAGCAGTTCTGCTGTGTATTCTTGCCATCTCTTCTTAATATCTTCTGCTTCTGTTAGGTCCATACCATTTCTGTCCTTTTTCGAGCTCATCTTGCATGAAATGTTCCCTTGGTATCTCTAATTTTCTTGAAGAGATCTCTAGTCTTTCCCATTCTGTTGTTTTCCTCTATTTCTTTGCATTGATCGCTGAGGAAGGCTTTCTTATCTCTTCTTGCTTGTCTTTGGAACATTCAGATGCTTATATCTTTCCTTTTCTCCTTTGCTTTTCACTTCTCTTCTCTTCACAGCTAATTGTGAGGCCTCCTCAGACAGCCATTTTGCTTTTTTGCATTTCTTTTCCATGGGGATGGTCTTGATCCCTGTCTCCTGTACAATGTCATGAACTTCATTCCATAGGTCATCAGGCACTCGATCAGATGTAGGCGCTTAAATCTATTTTTCACTTCCACTGTATAATCATAAGGGATTTGATTTAGGTCATACCTGAATGGTCTAGTGGTTTACCCTACTTTCTTCAATTTAAGTCTGAATTTGGCAATAAGGAGCTCATGATCTGAGCCACAGTCAGCTCCTCTTGTTTTTGTTGGCTGTAGAGAGCTTCTCCATCTTTGGCTGCAAAAAATATAATCAATTTGATTTCAGTGTTGACCATCTGGTGATGTCCATGTGTAGAGTCTTCTCTTGTGTTTTTGGAAGAGGGTGTTTGCTATGACCAGTACATTTTCTTGGCAAAACTCTGTTAGTCTTTGCCCTGCTTCATTCTGTATTCCAAGGCCAAATTTGCCTGTTACTCCAGGTGTTTCTTGACTTCCTGGTTTTGCATTCCAGTCCCCTATAATAAAAAGGACATCTTTTTTGGGTGTTAGTTCTAAAGTTCTAATGTAGGTCTTCATAGAACTGTTCAACTTCAGCTTCAGCGTTACTGGTTGGGGCATAGACTTGGATTACTGTGATACTGAATGGTTTGCCTTGGAAACGAACAGAGATCATTCTGTCATTTTTGAGATTGCATCCAAGTATTGCATTTCGGACTCTTTTGTTGACCATGATGGCTACTCCATTTCTTCTTAGGGATTCCTGCCCTCAGTCATTGGAGAAGGAAATGGCAACCCACTCCAGTGTTCTTGCCTGGAGAATCCTAGGGATGGTGGAGCCTGGTGGGCTGCTGTTTATGGGGTCGCACAAGTTGGACACGACTGAAGTGACTTAGCAGTAGCAGTAGCAGTAGGAGATATAATGGTCATCTGAGTTAAATTCACTCATTCCAGTCCATTGAAGTTTGCTGACTCCTAGAATGTCGACATTCACTCTTGCCAACTCTTGTTTGATCACTTCCAATTTGACTTAGTTCATGGACCTAACATTCCAGGCTCCTATGCAATATTGCTCTTTACAGCATCGGACCTTGCTTCTATCACCAGTCACAAGCGTGCTTGGCTGCGACCAGTGCACTAAGTGTGGGCGGCTGTGACCGCGCACTAAGCACGGCCGAGAGGAGCTGCCCCACATCGAGGTCAGGGGCCGAACCTGGGAGGACCCCATGCCCGAAGGTCGGTGGCCAAGAGGAGTTACCTCACATCCGAGGTCAGGGGCGGCGGCTGGGAGGAGCAACTCCACGTCCAAGGAGCGGTGGATGCGCGGGCACAGGAGGGCTTAGAGGAGCTATCCCACGTTGAAGGCCAGGAAGGGCGGCAGTGAAAACATACCCCTCGTCCACGGTAAGGAACAATGACTGCACTTTGCTGGAGCAGCCATGAAGAGATACCCCATGCCCAAGGTAAGAGAAACCCAAGTAAGACGATAGGTGTTGCAAGAGGGCATTAAAGGACAGACACACTGAAACCATACTCACAGAAAACTAGTCAATCTAATCACACTAGGACCACAGCCTTGTCTAACTCAATGAAACTAAGCCATGCCTGTGGGGCAACCCAAGATGGGCGGGTCATGGTGGAGAAATCTGACAGAATGTGGTCTACTGGAGAAGGGAATGGCAAACCACTTCAGCATTCTTGCTTTGAGACCCCTATGAACAGTATGAAAAGGCAAAATGATAGGATATTGAAAGAGGAACTCCCCAGGTCAGTAGGTGCCCAATATGCTACTGGAGATCAGTGGAGAAGTAACTCCAGAAAGAACGAAGGGATGGAGCCAAAGCAAAAACAATACCCAGCTGTGGATATTATTTAGGTCATATCCAAAAAATTATTTCCAAGGAGAATTCCCAAGGAGAAGGAGATTTGCCTCCATGTTTTCTTGTAGAACTTTTACAATTTTGAGTCATGACATTTAATTCCTTATTCTAGTTCTAGCTTTTTCTCTGTGTGTGAGTGATATAAGAAAAGGTTCTACAAATAGCCCAATTTCATCCCTTTTTATGGCTTAATAATATTCTATTGTTTGGGTCATCAAGTAGATTGAGCACCAAAGAATTGATGCTTTCAAATTGTGGTGCTGGAGAAGACTTTTGAGAGTCCCTTGGACTTCAAGGAGATTAAACCAGCCAATCGTGAAGGAAACCAACACTGGATTCTCATTGGAAGGACTGATTCTGAAGCAGAAGCTCAAATACTTTGGTCACCTGATGCAAAGAGGTGACTCATTGGAAAATCCCCTGATGCTGGGAAAGATTGAAGGCAAAATAAGAGGCAGGCAGATGAAGAGACGGTTGGATAGCATCACCAAGTCAATGGACATGGATCTTGGCAAACTCCAGGAGATAGTGAGGGACAGGAAGGTCTGGCATGCTGCAGTCCATGAAGTCACACAGATTTGGACATGACAAGTGGCTGAACAGCAACAACAATACTCTATTGTACATATGTGCCACATATTATTTGTCCATCCATCTGTCAATGGATATTTAGGTTGCTTCCAGGTCTTGAATATGATAGTGTTGCAATGAGCATTTAATTTTCTCAAGGTATATACTCAGCAGTGGGAATGCTGAGTCATACAGTAGTTCTAATTTTAGTTTTTAAGACTCCATACTGTTTTCCATAGTGGTTGTATCAATTTACATTCCCACTAACAGTGCAAAAGGATTCCCTTTTCTCAATGCCCTCTCAACACCCAGCATTTATTGTTTGTAGATTTTTGTTGATGGCCATTCTGACTTGTGTGAGATGATACCTCATTGTAGTGTGTATTTGTATTTCCTTAATAATTAGTGATATTAAGTGTCATTTCATGTGCCTCTTGGTCTTCTGTATGTCTTTGGGGAAATGTCTGTTTAGGTCTTCTGACCATTTTTTGATTGGATTGTTGTTTTTGTTTTTGATAATGAGTTGTACGAGTTGTTTGTATATTTTGGATATTAATCCTTTGTTCATTGCTTTGTTTATAGATAAGTAGATGGATCCAGAGTCTGTCATACAGAGTGAAGTAACTCAGAAAGAGAAAAGCAAATATTGTATATAATGTATATATGTGAAATATAGGAAAAAAGTTACAGATGAACTTATTTGCAGGGAGGGAATAGAGCCATGGATATAGAGAATGCACATGTCAATATGGAGATGGGAAAGGGGAGAATGGGATGAATTGAAATATTAGGATTGACATATATACACTGCAGCTGCTGCTGCTTAGTTGCTTCAGTCGTGTCCGACTCTGTGCGACCCCATAGACGGCAGCCCACCAGGCTTCCCCGTCCCTGGGATTCTCCAGGCAAGAACACTAGAGTGGGTTGCCATTTTCTTCTCCAATGCAGGAAAGTGAAAAGTGAAAGTGAAGACTCTCAGTCGTATCTGACTCTTAGCAATTCCATGAACTGCAGCCTACCAGGCTCCTCCATCCATGGGATTTTCCAGGCAAGAGTACTGGAGTGGGGTGCCATTGCCTTCTCCATATATATACACTATCATGTGTAAAACATACAGCTAGTGGGAAGCCACTGTATAGCATAGGGAGTTTAGCTTGGTTCTCTGTAATGGGTGGTATGGTGGTGGGGGATGGGAGGGAGTTTCAAGGAGGGGACATACATATATATATGGCTGATTCACTTCATTATTCTGAAGAAACTAACATGATGTAAAGCAATTATACAAAAAAAATGGTTTAGTAAAATATCTATGAGCGAGAGGGAAAGAAAAAAATTCTAATTTTATTATTTTGCATGAATATATGGTTTCACCAGTTATTAAAGAGACAATCCTCTCCTCATTGAGTATTCTTAGTTCCTTTGTCAAATGTCATTTGGTCATATAAGTGTGGATTTATTTCTGGGTTCTCAGTTATGTTTCATTGGTCTGTGTCTTTTTATTCTGGTTCTATATTTTTTGATTATTATAATTTTGTGAAGTAGCTTGAAACTATGAAATATAATGTCTCTTGCTTTGTTCTTTCTCAAGTTTACTTTTTAGGGTCTTTTGAGGTTCAATAGAATTTTAGTATTGCTTCAATTTATTTGAGAAAAGCTATTGGCATTTTGTAGGGAATACATTGAACATGTATATGGACATTTTCACAATATTAACTCTACTGACCCATAAACATGGCATATCATTCCATTTATTTGTTCTTCAGATTCTTACAGTGATATTTTATGGTTTTCTGTGTATAGATCTTTTACTTATTCTTAAGTATTCTATTATTTTTGATATTACTGTAAATGGGGTTGTTTTCTTTATATATTTTTCAGATAATTCTATGTTGATGTATAGAACATCAACTGATTTTTGTTTGTTGATTTTATATCCCTAAACTTTACTATATTAGTTTATTAGGTGCAGATTTTTTTGCTGAGGTCTTTGGAACTTTCTATATATATGGCTACTCTCAATTTTTTTTTTTTATGTTCCACTGTATTGCTAAAATTTCTTTCATTGACTCCAGAGTTTTCCCAGAGCTGCTTTTTTTTTTTTTAATAGATTTCTATTTAATTGTTGATCTTTATTGAGGTATGGAGACTGGAGTCTCCTACTCCACCATATTGGTGATGTCATCCCATAGAATGATCAGTTTTACTGCTTAATTCTATCATTCCTTTTCTTGTTTCACTTTAGTGTATGGATAGCTGTTTTCATATTTGGATTTTTCAACACCTATATAGGAAGTAGACTTATCTGAATTTTTGACTATCTGCTTTACTCCAGCCTTTAATAATTGCAGAATTTTTGTTTTTACTTTGTGCTGTTTAACTCTGCTGTTTTTGCTACTTGGGAAGGAAAGTTATGACCAACCTAGATAGCATATTTGAAAAGCGGAGACATTACTTTGCCAACAAAAGTCCATCTAGTTAAGGCTATGGTTTTTCCAGTGGTCATGTATGGATGTCAGAGTTGGACTGTGAAGAAAGCTGAGTGCTGAAGAATTGATGCTTTTGAACTATGGTGTTGGAGAAGACTCTTGAGAGTCCCTTGGACTGCAAGGAGATCCAACCAGTCCATTGTGAAGGAGATCAGCCCTGGGATTTCTTTGGAAGGAATGATGCTAAAGCTGAAACTGCAGTACTTTGGCCACCTCATACGAAGAGTTGACTCATCGGAAAGGACTCTGATGCTGGGAGGGACTGGGTGCAGGAGGAGAAGGGGACGACAGAGGATGAGATGCCTGGATGGCATCACCAACTCGACTGATGTGAATTTGAGTGAAATCTTAGAGTTGGTGATGGACACGGAGGCCTGGCATGCTGCTATTCATGGGGTCTCAAAGAGTAGGACATGACTGAGTGACTGAGCTGAACTGAACTGAACTTGATTTATTATTTTATTCTAATGAAACTTGTTTGCCCTTACCATCCATACCTAAGTCTCTCAGAACTATTATGCCTTTAGATTGGTTACTTACAGTGCTACTTGTGGTCTAGATATAGTTCTTGATACTGAGTTTATGACCTCCCACATGCTCTGTAAATATATATGAATAAAAAATGAATAATCAGAATAACCTGGCAATGCAAGAAGATTTCTTAAGCTATTACAGTTTTCATTTTTTAGTTAAAGAGGCAGTCAATTTAGAACTTTTATCTCTTCTCATCTGTGATAGCTTAAAAGCAACTAAAGGCTTAAATAAAATTATCTTAACTCCTATATGGATTTATTTATGCCACAGATGTTATCACTGGGCCTCCCTGTGGCTCAGCTAGTAAATAAGTCACCTGCAATGTGGGAGACCTGGCTTTGATCCCTGGGTTGGAGAGATCTCCTGGAGAAGGAAAAGGCTACCCACTCTAGTATTCTGGCCTGGAGAATTCTATGGAGTTTATAGTCCATGGGGCAATAAAGAGTTGGATACAACTGAGCAACTTTCACAAATTATCACTGCCAAACGCTATTTATTAAACTTCTCTTTTTATTTTGCTTCATTTGCTTTCTTAACTAGTTTTTAAATTTTTGAATATAAGAAATTATTTCAAATTCTTTGTATGTCATAGTTTTATTTTGAATATTTTATTCAGTAGAGCTTACTTATCTACATTATAAAATATAATGGATTAAAGGAAAATTCTTACACATATTTTAAGCTCCTAAAATTAAATATATAATGGAAATTCTCAAGTTGGAGTTTAGAAACTCGTGAGAAATTTTCTTTCTCACTCTAACAATGAGAGTTTTGGTAACTTGCAAATTTATAGTTTTCTGAAAACATATTACCAAATTGAGAACCCCAGACACACCTAAATAAACTAAAATCTAGAAATTGACTGGGCATTCCCAGTGGGTACATGATCCATAATTGATTTCCTCCATGGATGACCAGCAGTTTCAAGATGGTCACATATCAACAGGGGTAAGAAGGAATAAGGGCTTCGCAGGCAGGAGACACAAGAGGTGTAAACGTCTTGCATACTAGTTTGGGATCCCTGGGTTGCTATAATCTCCTGGAGGAGGGCCTGGCAAAACCAATTCCAGTATTCTTGCCTGGAGAATCCCATGGAGGGAGGAGCCTGGCAGACTACAGTCCACAGGTTTGCAAAGAGTTGGACATGGCTGGAGTGACTTAGCATGCATGCACGCAAGAAGGAATAAACTGGTGTTCTAAATAACTTTAATGAACACATATGAGCTAGTGCTGAGTATTAGAATCTTGTGTGGTCCTACTCACACCCCACTAACTCTGCCCCACACTTCTTTACTAGGTTTGTGAGGACAGTATATCAAAGAGACCAAAGAGCTCATTTATATCCATACCTTATCTTATCTCAGGAATTCACAAAGAATAAGATTTTAGCTTCTGAAGATGAAGATAGGCAGGTATATGCTGATTCTCATGTTTTCTCTGTGTGCAAAACAGTAGTCCACAGAATACAGGGACAATGGTAAGAGAATTAAAATAAATCATATATATCATATTTACTTTGCAATTACATTTATTATATATATATATATATATAAAGTACCAGTGGCCTTTAGGCCAGTTCAATGCAAATTATCCAAAATGAACACAAAGAGAAAAAACAAAAGATGAGACAAAGAAAAAAAGACAAAAGAGATCAAAAAAAGAAAAAGAGACAAAGAAAAAAAAGGGACAAAGAAATTTGGAGAGATAGTATCCAATAATACTCCCTAAAAGATATCAATTTAAATATACTTTATATATGTATATGCCTACATGTATATGTGTGTATATACACACACACACACACACACACACACACACACACATATATATATACTTTAGTATATATTTTATGAATTTTTGAAAACTTCAGAAAGCATCTGTTCCCAACCTTCCAGAAATTCACTTTAATTTCCCTGTGCTGTGTGCTGCGCTTAGTCACTCAGTCATGTCTGACTCTTTGCAACTCCATGGACTGCAGCCTGTAGGCTCCTCTGTTCATGGGACTTCTCCAAGAAAGAATATTGGAGTGGGTTGCTATGCCCTCCTCTAGGGGATCTTCTCCACCCACGGATAGAACCTACGTCTCCCACATTGCAGGTATATGTTTTACCATCTGAGCCACCAGGGAAGCCCCTTAATGCCCCTAAACTAGGTCAACTTCTATAGGGACTTTGAGGTACCAACTGCTCCTTTTATATCTGTTCATAACTATTAAGATTTGTGATATTACTTTATATAAAATACTGTTGCCTTTACAATTGTAATTATGTCAATAATTTAGTAGTATTTCTGCAGGAAGGAGCCTCTTAACATGTTAACATGTTCATTTGCTGTGAATATGTGACATAATATGTTATATTGTATAATAATACAGGGACGTCCCCAAAGTACATCAGTTATTTGACATAATAAACAGAAATTGAATGCGGCTGCACTCTACAATTTTTGAAGATATCTGTTTTATCAATCACATTCTCAGCAAAGGCATTGAAGATGTACTTTGAGGGAAAGATAAAAGATATCATTGTCCTATTTATTATAAATATATTAAAATAAGAATATTACTTCATCATTGTCATGTCATTTAATTGTATAAGAGGGATCATTGCCTTCTGTGTATTATATCTGTTCTCTTACTAAAAGATTCATTCATGGTACCTTTTTAAAACTTGTCATTTCAGGGACTAAAGCATAGATTTGAGCATCTAACAGTGTATCTTGAAAGGGGCACTGCTGAAATATTACAGCAGATTGTCACTATAGAAAAATGCATTATCTATCCATGTAACAGTGCCATTCATCTAGATTTGAGGCCTTTTCAGGTGTTCATGAAATAAAAACTAATTTTTTCTCCCTGAGACACCAAACATCTAGATTAAAATGAGGTAAAAAATGGCTACTGACTTGGATGTATTTAAAAGTAGATGGTTGTAAAGGTTTTACAAAATGCAATGTTTTTCCTTGACTAAAAATATTTGTATTTTTTAAAGATAATTTTATGTTTAGGTTAACTGAGAATTTATCATTATATTGAACATTTTGAATGTTAAGGAATTAAAGTACTATACATTAAGCTGAAATAAAACAATCTTGCTGAAAATAATTGAAAACATACTGAATTATATGCTGCTTGAATATATTTACAGTGATGTTAACAATATAAAAAATGTATTTTGTACAAACTTGGATTAGAATCATTTCAAGAGATCGTTCAAAATTTGTGTTGACCCTAATATATGTATTACAAATCAGTCTTTAATAACTATTTTATTAATTTAGGCCTGTTTTTAAAAAAGCAATATGAACATATAGCATTTATCTTTATTGATCATAGACTAGACACAAGTCCTGACTTTGTTGGAACTAATATTAAAGAGATTTTATCACTTGATATTCTTAAAATTTCCAGTAGATTTGTCCTGTATTTTACATAAATATCAAAGCATAGTGTAAGTTTCATGTCTTTTACATAACATTTTCCCTACTACTCTAAAAACATAACTACACACAGTACCCTCACAGATATTCAACCTCTAATTTCCAGAAACTGTGACTATTTTATGTAGCTAAGGAAAATTAAGATTGCAGGGTAAATTACAGTTGCTAATCAGCTGTCTCTCTCTCTTTTTTTTTTTTTAAGTGTAGTATAGTAGATTTACAATGCTGTTAGTTTCAGGTATATGGAAAAGTGTTCACTTATACATATGCATATTTTATGTATTTTTCATATTCTTTTCCCTTACAGCTTATTACAAAATACAGATACAGTTCTCCGTGTTCTGCAGTAGGTCCTTCTTGGTTATCTACTTTATATATAGTAATATGTTCCCAAGTGATACAGTGGTAAAGAATCTGCCCACCAATGCAGGAGACACAGGGGGATGTGGGTTCAATTCCTGGGTTGGGAAGATCCCCTAAAGTAGGAAATGGCAACCCACTCCAGTATTCTTGTCTGGAGAATCCCACGGACAGAGGAGCCTGGAGGGCTACAGTCCATAGGGTAGCAAAGGGTTGGACACGACTGAGTATGCACACATGGTTTTTTAGTATGTATATATTAATCCCCAAACTCCTAATCCAGCTGTCATTTATCTTGGGTTATCTAGGTATGTTTAATGTAATCAAACGGTCTTGAAAAATGAAAGAAATTAGCAAAGGAGGTAAAAGTGATGTGATGTGATGTGAGAACCAGGATTCACCGTTGCTGGCGCTGAATAGGAAGGAAACATGTTAATAAATGTGTGTGACCTCTAGCATCTGGGAAGAGCAAGGATATGGGTGCTGTCCTAAAGCCTCCAGATGGAATAAATGTAGTCCTGCTGAAAACTTGATTTTAACCCAGTAAGACCCATTTTAAACTTTTGACCTATTGAATTGTAAGACAATATTAATTTGTGCTGTTTTAAACCATTAAGTTTTTTGGTAGTGTGTTAGAGCAGCAACAGAATAGGAAGAGCGTTTTAACACATATTTAGTAAACTGCCCCCCCCCTTTTTTTTTTTTTTTGGTCTTATTGCTTTAGATAGAGAAATGTCTTTTCTCTATGAATTGTTGGTAACTTTGTGATAAGGAGATTTTATTTCTATCTTCATCCTTTTATGTGACTTCTGCATAGCAGGCCCTTAGAAGATATTTTGATTTTGCATACAACCTGAACAAGAAATTAGATAGAGAAAAGAGTTGTGGTTAGTTTAGAAGATGAATTTATTGGTATATTTGCTTGAAAACTGCCTGGACTGAAACAAATAAAATGAAAGTTGTAAGTTAGGATGCTAAGGTAGTGATTTCTGTTTTCCTGAGGCTATATTCTTAAATAGATATAATATTATCTTGTGCAAATAGATGTTTACATTATATTATATAAAATGATTGTTTTATTATGAACCTGTTGATTTTTACTCCATCTCTCTGCACATCCTTAGTAAAATAAGAATACAATTATTTTTGATGACTTTTGCTTCTTACCTATACTCACTGGTACTGGAAAACTGTATGCTGCATTATGAAAAGCATAAGTTAATATTGATCAGCATCTTGGGTTTCTTGTTGTTAATTCAGCCTTTTGATTGGATGGCTTAATTTTGTTTCTGACCCAAAAGACAGACTCTTTTGTAGGTCACACACCAAGCTATTAATGCGATGGATATCACTAACCCAAAATCTTTATAAATTTTTCTTACAAAACCAGAAAAATAAATTTACATCCCCCCAAAATCTTCTGGGATAATTCCTCCCCATTTTTCCACTACTTCTCCTTTAATACTTACCTCAAATTTTTTATAGTTCCTATTTTCTTCTTAAAATATAAACCTGGAGTTTTTTTTTACAGGTTTATAAGACAAGTTGTTTCTTTTTTTCCCCCAGTTTTATTTAGAAACAATTAGCATGACATACATGGGCTGGTATTTTCTTCTGTGAAATTTTGAGTACATTTAGTTACTGGCAGAATGGAAGCTTATTTCTTCTTTTTTATCCCTTGCTATGGAACTATGTCAGGATTATGTTTACTTTATTCCAGTAGAGAATGATTTTATATATTTTTTTAGAAGAAAAACTTAGTGGACTTAATCTATTTAGATGCAACTATGTTGCATTGCCTTCTGAAAGTATTGAAAGTGAAAGTCGCTCAGTTGTGTCTGACTCTTTGTGACCCCATGTACTATACAGCCCAGTATTCTTCAGGCCAGAATACTGGAGTGGGTAGCCCTTCCCTTCTCAAGGGGATCTTCCAAAGCCAGGGATTGAACTCAGGTCTGTTGCACTGCAGACAAATTTTTACTGACTGAACCACTAGGGAGGTCACTAGGCACCCACTAGGGAAGCACTGCCTTCTATAGTAAGCCAATTTCCTAAAAGTGTATATATATATGTACAAAATCTACTAAACTTTCTGAAACTGCTAAGAACATGGAATAAATCTTAAACTCATCAGACTTAGAGAATAGAAACTGTTTTGCAACATTATTGTCTTTCTTTTTTATATAAATGTTAAAGAAGCTAGTTCTGTTAACTCTTTCAAGTCAACTTTAATAGCCACGGTTTAGAATAAATATGGAGCAAAACTTAGGGGTTTTAAACAAATATAGTTTGTTCATATATTTAGTTATTTTGTTAACTGTTCTTCTCTTAGAGAATTCTTCAAAGCTTCACTGTGAAGACCAAAATCTGCTTTCGTTTTGATAATAATTACAATCACCATAATACTAGCAACTTCTTTTTGAGTGCTTACTATGTTCAAGTCAACTTTACCTGCCTTAAGCAGGTACAGTTGTCTTGTGAGCACAGGCACTCTTGTGACCCTGTGGGTCTTCATGTTCTAGTTCTAGGACTTAGCTTCTTGTATTTAGTGGGTTTAAATAAGTTCCTTCGTGTATTTATTCTCTGTCCCATATTTCTCATTTATAACTGAGAATTAGTAATGGTTGAACAAAAATTACATTTCTTTACTTACCTGGTCATCTGACCACCCAACTAAAATTCCTTCACTACCATTCACAGTCCTTAAAACCAATGGTTAATTTCAGAGCATAAGTGAAGTCGCTCAGTTGTGTCCAACTCTTTGAGACCCTGTGGACTGTAGCCCACCAGGCTCCTCTGTCCATGGGATTCTTCAGGCAAGACTACTGGAGTGGGTTGCCATTTTCTTCTCCAGGGGATCTTCTTGACCCAGGGATCGAACCCAGGTTTCCCGCATTGCAGGCAGATGCTTTAACCTCTGAGCCACCTATTATTTCATCACTGTAAACCTCCTGAAATATATACTCAACATCAGTTGGTTTAAACACTGAACCTTCTGGACATGAATTGCTTCCATAAAATTGGCAACAGGTAATTTGTTCACAACCCTGTGGTGTCATGTGTTAATTTCAGGAAGAATGTTGTTCTATTTATCCTGATATGGCCCCGCAGCTCAGAATTTAAAATCGGAGGTCTTACTTCATGGACATACAAACTGTAATGACAACATGATTAGTTGAATGCTCTGCCGTTATTGTTTTGAAATTTTTAATTGAATATTAATCCAGTGTCTTAGTTTCTTGAATGTATGTTTGTAAAAAAAAAATATATATATATATGGATTACATGCATGGACAAAGAAGATACAGCCAATGTCTGCCATTCCTTGCAATTGTCTTCACCTATCATGCTATGATATCCCATGAGCACAAAATACATATGACTAAAATGTATGGAAAACAAGTGATACTATGAGCCAGGATAAGGTGTAAGAGAGGCCACATTTTCCATTCAAACTATAATATGCTTCAAACACAGAAAGCAAGCAATGGCATTCCAACAAATATGAACCAGCAAGAAACCCTATCATCCTCTTTCCTATTTATGTTACTTCCTTGTGTTAGCGAGCTATTTAAGTGGAAAAAGAAGACATAAAAGGAACGCAAAAGATAAAGCACCCTATAATTTCTCATTTTTTCAACTTTTTTTCATTTTTTCTTCTTTGGTAAACTTTAAGTAGAGAGTTTTGGTAGACTGTGCACAGATCATTAACTGAAATAAGAACATTTTAGTTAGTTCAGTGCAGTGTTTCCATTATTCTGTTAACAATACATGTGCATGTATGAGTTGTCAAATAAAAATAATGTATTATTGGCTATTTTCATATAAAGTAAGTGCTTTTATATTTCTCTTTCAAAATCACATTGCAGAATATAATGAAATAATAATGACTGAATGATTAATGCTAATTTTTCTTTACTTAGAACAAAATTAAATATCAAATTAAAAACACTATGAGAGTCAAAAGAGACCACAGAAGAAAATAAGTTTTACATTTTAATACCTATAGAGACACCTTTGCCTGCTTTTTGAAAAGGTAACTCATGTTTTCAGTTCACGTTGTGTCCTTTAAATTCCTTTAAATTCTGTAGTTGATGCTGATAGTTCACTGCTATCACAAATGCAGTTTGACTTTAGATATATTTATCCATAGGTTTGACTCACAGCATCTCTCTATGGCTATGGGTATATGGATAAGGTACTGAATCTCTTAGAGACAGTAACATTTTCCTTTAAGAGTCTTTGTAAGGGAAGAATAAGATAAGTATCCCCCTAAAAGAGAGTAGAGCAGGGATGTGTTCTATTCCCCCTACTTCATCTTCTCTCGGTAGTCTCAGTGTCACTCATTCAAACTATCCAATATAATCATGCAAAGATGGGCACAATAAAGGAAAGAAATGGTACGGACCTAACAGAAGCAGAAGTTATTAAAGAGAATTGGCAAGAATACACAGAACTATACTAAGAAAATTTTCATGCCCCGGATAATCACCATGGTGTGATCACTCACCTACAGCCAAACATCCTGGAATATGAAGTTAAGTGGGGCTTAGGAAGCATCACTATGAACAAAGCTAGTGGAGGCGATAGAACTCCAGTTGAGCTATTTCAAATCCTAAAAGATGATGCTGTGAAAGTGCTGCACTCAATATGTCAGCAAATCCAGAAACCTCAGCAGTGGCCACAGGACTGGAAAAGGTCAGTTTTCATTCCAATCCCAAAGAAAGGCAATGCCAAAGAATGTTCATACTACCACACAATTGCACTCATCTCACATGCTAGCAAAGCAATGCTCAAAATTCTACAAGCCAGGTTTCAACAGTACTTGAAACATGAACTTCCAGATGTTCAAGTCAAATTAGAAAAGGCAGAGGAACCAGAGATCAAATTGCCAACATCTGCTGGATCATTGAAAAAGCAAGAGAGTTCCAGAACAATGCTTACTTCTGTTTTATTGATTATGCCAAAGCCTTCAACTGTGTGGATCACAACAAACTGTAGAAAATTCTGAAAGAGATAGGAATACCAGACCACATGACTTGCCTCTTGAGAAATCTGTATGCAGGTCAAGAAGCAACAGTTAGAACTGGACATGGAATGATAGACTGGTTCCAAACTGGGAAAGGAATACATCAAGGCTGTATATTGTCACCTACTTTTTAAACTTACATGCAGAGTACACCATGAGAAACGCTGGGCTGAAGGAAACACAAGCTGGAATCAAGACTGCTGGGAGAAATATCAATAACCTCAGATATGCAGAGAACACCACCCTGATGGTATAAAGTGAATAAAAACTAGAGGTTTTTGATGAAAGTGAAAGAGGAGAGTGAAAAAGTTGGCTTAAAGCTCAACATTCAGAAAACAAAGATCATGGCATCTGGTTCCATTACTTCATGGCAAATAGATGGGAAAACAGTAGAAACAGTGACAGACTTTATTTATGGGGGGCTCCAAAATCACTGCAGATGGTGACTGCAGCCATGAAATTAAAGATGCTTGCTTCTTGGAAGAAAATTTATGACCAACCTAGACAGCATATTAAAAAGTGGAGACATTAATTTGCCAACAAAAGTTCGTCTAGTCAAAGTTATGGATTTTCCAGTAGTCATGTATGAATGTGAGAGTTGAACTGTAAAGAAACTTGAGCACTTAAGAATTTATGCTTTTTGGTGCTGGGGAAAATTCTTGAGAGTCCCTTGGACAGCAAGGAGATCCAACCAGTCCATCCTAAAGGAAATTTGTCCTGAATATCCATTGAAAGGACTGATCCTGAAGCTCAAAATCCAATACTTTTCCATACATCAACATAATAATGTAAAGTAAAAAATAATAATAAATAAATTATAAATGGTTAAAAAAAAAATCCAATACTTTGGACACCTGATGAGAACTGACTCATTTGAAAAGATCCTGTTGCTGTGAAAGATTGAAGGCGAGAGAAGGAGACAACAGAGGATGAGATGGTTGTATGTTATCACCTACTCACTGAACATGAGTTTGAGTAAACTCCAGGAGTTTGTGATGGACAATGAGGCCTGGTGCGCTGCAGTTCATGGGATCGCAAAGATTCAGACATGACTGAGAGACTGAACTGAACTGAACTGAATATAATCAAATTTTGGCCCTCTGTGGTAGCTCAGCTGGTCAAGAATCTGCCTGCAATGCAGGAGATCCATTCTGAAGGAGATCAGCCCTGGGATTTCTTTGGAAGGAATGATGCTAAAGCTGAAACTGCAGTACTTTGGCCACCTCATGTGAAGAGTTGACTCATTGGAAAAGACTCTGATGCTGGGAGGGATTGGGGGCAGGAGGAGAAGGGGACAACAGAGGATGAGATGGCTGGATGGCATCACTGACTCGATGGACATGAGTCTGGGTGAACTCCAGGAGTTGGTGATGGACAAGGAGGCCTGGCATACTGCGATTCATGGGGCTGCAAAGAGTCGGACACGACTGAGCGACTGAACTTAAGAGCTGGGTCATAGAGGATCTTGCTCTGATTTATGTCATTGAGTGTTCTGCCTATGTTTTCCTCTAAGAGTTTTACAGTTTCTGGTCTTACAGTTATGTCTTTAATTAATTTTGAGTTTATCTTTGTGTATGGTGTTGGAAGTGTTCTAATTTCATTCTTTTACATGTAGCTATCCAGTTTCCCCAGCACCATTTATTGAAGAGGCTGTCTTTGCCCCATTGTATATTCTTGCCTCCTTTGTCAAAAATAAGGTACCTATAGGTGCATGGATTTATTTCTGAGCTTTCTATCTTGTTCCATTGGTCTATGTTTCTGTTTTTGTGACAGTACTATTCTGTCTTGAGGACTGTAGGTTTGAAGTAGAATCTGAACTCAGGAAGGTTGATTCCTACAGCTCCATTCTTTCTCAAGGCTGCTTTGGCTATTCGGGTCTTTTGTGTTTCCATATGAATTGTGAAATATTTTGTTCTACTTCTGTGAAAAATGCCATTCGTAATTTAATGGGAATCACATAGATTGCGTTTGATAGTATAGTCATTTTCACAATATTGATTCTTCCTACCTAGGAATATGGAATATATCTCTATCTGTTTATGTCACCTTTGATTTCTTTCATTAGTGTCTTACAATTTTCTGTGTACAGTTGTTTTGTCTCCCTAGGTAAGTTTCTTCCTACATATTTAATTCTTTTTGTTGCAATGGTGAATGGGATTAATTTCTTTTTCTGAGTTTTCACTGTTAGTATATAGATATGCAAGTGATTTCTGTGTATTGATTTTGTATCCTGCAACTTTGCTGAATTAACTGATTGGCTCTAGTAATTTTCTGATACTATCTTTAGAGTTTCCTGTGTACAGTATCATTTCATCTGCAAACAGTGAGAGATTTACTTCTTTTCCAATCTGGATTCCTTTTATTTCCTTTTCGTCTCTTATTACTGTAGCTAAGACATCCAGAACTATATTGAATAACAGAGGGGAAGACAAGGGGCACCCTTGTCTTGCTCCTGATCTTAAGGGGGAATGCTTTCAGGTTTTTACAAGTGAGAATAATGTTTGTTGTAGTATTATCATATATGGTCTTTACTATGTTGAGTAGACTCCTTCCATTTCCATTTTTTTTAAGAATTTTCATCATAAATGGGTGCTGAATTTTGTTAAAGGCTTTTTCTGCATCAATTGAGAATATCATATATATATTTTTATCTTTCAGTTTCCTAATAAGGTGTATAACATTGATTGATTTGCATATATTGAAGAATCCTTGCATTCCTAGGAAAAAACCAAACTAGATCATGGTGCATGAGCTCTTTGATATACTGCTGAATTCTGTTTGCTAACATTTCTTTGAGGATTTTTACATCTATGTTCATCAGTGATATTGGCCTGTAGTTTTATTTTTTTGTGTTGTCTTTATCTGGTTTTGGTATAAGGGTAATAATGATGGCCTTTTGAAAGAGTATTAGATGGATAGGCATTAGCTTTCTCTAAATGTTTGATAAAATTTTATTGTGAAGCCATCTTGTCCTGAGCTTTTGTTTTTTGGGAGATTTTTGATCACAGCTTCAATTTCATTGCTTGTGATTGGTTGTTCATAATTTATATTTCTTCCTGGTTCAGTCTTGGAAGATTGAACTTTTCTAAGAATCTGTCCATTTCTTCTAGGCTATCTATTATATTGCCATATGGTTGTTCATAATAATCTCTTATAATCCTTTGTATTTCTGCATTATCTGTTGTAATCTCTCCTTTTTAATTTCTAATTTTGTTGATTTGATTCTTCTCTCTTTTTGCTTAATGAGTCTGGCTAAAGGTTTGTCAATTTCATTTATCTTCTCAAAGAACCAGCTTTTAGTTTTATTAACCTTTCCTATTGTTTCTTTCATTTCTTTTTCAGTTATTTCTGGTTGTATCCTTATGATTTCTTGTCTTAGGTATAAAGTTAGGTTGTCTAGTCAATGTTTTTCTTGTTTCTTGAGGTAGGATTGTCTTGCTATAAACTGCTTTTGCTGCATCTCATATGTTTTGAGTTGTCATGTTTTCATTGTCATTTGTTTCTAGAAATTTTTTTATTTCCGTTTTGATTTCTTCAGTAACCTGTTGGTTATTTAGAAACGTGTTGTTTCATCTCCATGTGTTTGTGTTTCTTACTTTTTCTTTTTTAATTCCTGTCTAGTCTCATAGCAATGTGGTCAGAGAAGATGCTTGATATGATTTCAGTTTTCTTAAATTTACTGAGGCTTGATTTGTGGCCCAAGATGTGGTCTCTCCTGGAGAATGTTCCATGTGCACTTGAGGAGAAGCAGTATTATTCTGCATTTGGATGGAATGTCCTGAAGATATTAGTGAGATCCATCTCATCTAATGTATCATTTAAGACATGTTTCCTTATTACTTTTCTGTTTTGATGATCTGTCCATTGGTGTGAATGGGGTGCTAGAGTCTCCTATTATTATTGTGTTACTGTCAGTTTATCCTTTTACGTCTTTTAGTGTTTGTCTTATGTATTTATTGGGGTGCTCTTATGTTGAGTGCATAGATATTTACAATTGTTATGTCTTCTTGGATTGATCCTTTGATCATTATGTAGTGTCCTTCTATAACTCTTGTAATATTCTTTATTTTAAGGTCTATTTTTTCTGATATGAGGATTGTTACTTCAGCTTTCTTTTGCTTCCCATTTGCATGGAATATATTTTTCCATCCTCTCACTTTCAGTCTATATGTATCTTTAGGTCTGAAGTGGGTTTCATGTAGACAGCATGTATATGGGTCTTGCTTTTGTATCCATTCAGCAAATCTGCATCTTTTGGTCACAGCATTTAATCCATTTACATTTAAAGTAATTGTTGATACATATGTTCTTATTGCCATTTTCTTAATTGCTTGGGGTTGATTTTGTAGATCTTTTTTCTTCTCTTATATTTCTTGACTACATAAGTCCCTTTAACATTTGTTGTAAAGCTAGTTTGGTGGTACTGGATTCTCTTAATGTTTGCTTGTCTGAAAAGCTTTTTATTTCTCCATCAATTTTGAATGAGATCCTTGTTGGGTACAGTAATCTTGGTTGTAGATTTTTCCCTTTCAAAATATCCTGCCGTTCCCTTCTGTCCTGCAGAACTTTTGCTGAAAGATCAACAGTTAAGCTTATGGGGTTTCTCTTGTATGTTACTTGGTCCTTCTCCCTTGCTGCTTTTAATATTCTTTCTTTGTGTTTAGTCTTTGTTAGTTTGATTAGCATGTATCTTGGTGTGTTTCTACTGGGATTTATCCTGTATGGGACTCTTTGCACCTCTTTGATTTGATTGACCTTTTCCTTTTCCATATTGTGGAAGTTTTCAACAGTAATCTCTTCAAACATTTTCCCATACCCTTTCTTTTTCTCTTCTTCTTCTGGGACTCCTATAATTTGAATGTTGGGGCATTTGATATTGCCCCAGAGGTCTTTGAGACTATCTTCAGTTCTTTTCATTCTTTTTACTTTATTCTGCTCTTCAGAAGTTATTTCCACCATTTTATCTTCCAGCTCACTGATTCTTTCTTCTGCTTCACAAATTCTGCTATTGGTTCCTTCTAGAGTATTTTTAATTTCAGTAATTGTGTTGTTTGTCAAGTGGGGAATAAATCAATGAAAACAAAACAAAAAAATAACAAATATGCTGAGAGGAAAGGTAGGAAAGGAAAGAAAAAAAGAATAGATATGCAAACTTAAATAGAGGTAGATGAAGAAGATTTATATACAGTAAAGATTAACTGCAGGGGAAAAGAACAGTAGGAAAGGCAAACAAAGGAGTAAATGTTAAAAAAAATAGGTTTAAAAATTAAAATTATAAAAAATAGAAAAGAAAAAAAATGGAAGAAAAAAGAAAAACGGGGGAAAAAATGGAAAACTGCACAGAACTGTAAAAGCTCAATGTAGAGACAGAGGTTTATAACAACAATAAAAAAGTGTGACTGAATATACACATATACACATGTACATAGGCACCCATAAACAAAATCAAAACAACCCAACAAAAATAAAGTACAATAGATTGATCCAATGGACAAAAGAAACCAAAATTTATATTTACCAGAACAAAACAAACTAAAGCACAAACTGGAAATCAAAACTAAAGCAAGGTGCTGATTGGGGAATAAAGCAATGAAAATAAAACTAACAAATATATTGAGAGGACAGGACAGAAGGAAAGGATAGACTAGATATGCAAAGTTAAATAGAGGTAGATAAAAAAGATTTATTTACATTAAAGATTAACTGCAAGGGGAAAAGAACAGTAAGAAAAGCAAACAAAGGAAAAATATAGAAAAAAAATAATAGATTAAAAAAATTAAAATTAAAGTAGAGAAAAGAAAAAAAGAAAACCCCACAGAACTGCAAAAGCCCAACATAGAGGTAAAGATATGTAACAACAAAAAAAATGTGACTGAGGAAAAAAACATAGCTCAAAATTTCAATTGGATTTAATAGTGCCAATAAAATCAACAACTACAACAGAGGGGAGAACAAAAGGAAAAAAAGAAAAAAAAAATCCAAAAGAACCTACAGAACAAGTCAAAGCATAAGAATAATAAATGCTTTTCTCCAGTCACTGCTACAGAGTCCTTTCCCTCACTGGAAGTCACAGTCCACCCTACCTCCCTAGAATGCTCTCCAATACTGTGCTTATCTTTGGACTTGTTGTGGGGGCAGCTCTGATTCTAATCTGGTTCTACTCCTGTGTATCCTTGCCTCTAATGTCCATAGCTACCCAAATTAGTGCATTTTCTGTTGTGGGAGCTCTCAATAACCTTTTATATATTTCATAGACAGGGTCTGCCTAGTTGATTGTGTGGATTTAATTCGTAGCTTGTGCAGCTGTTGGGAAGATTTTGGGTCTTCTTCCTTAGCCACACTGTCCCTGTGTTTCAATTGTGGTTTTATTTCCACCTCTACATGTGGGTTTGTCCCCTGGGATTTGCTCCTGAGGTTGCCCTTGAGGGCTTGGATTTGCCCCTGAGAGGGACAAATGTAGAGGTGGTACAGCTTCTTGGGTCACAGGGGTTCTGGCAGCACCAGGTGCTCAGGGAAATTAGCAGCTTGGGCAGCTGGAAACATGGTGCTCTAAAAGCATATGGTAGCTAGTATTGGCAAATTAGCTCCCATATTTTTGCCTGGAGACCCCACCTCCCTGACAGAGAAGCCTGGCAGGCCATAGTCTACAGGCTCTCAAAAAGTTGGACACTAAAGCGACCTGCATGCATAGACTCAAGACTTTTTTTTTTTTTTTTTTTGCCTGTGGCAGCTCTGTCCCAGTGAAAGTTGAGCGTGAAGGTGGTACAGATGCTTGGCTTGTGGGGACCCTGGAGGCACCTAGTGTGGAGGGACATAGACTGCCTCCACTGCAGGAGTCATGGCCCTATCAGTCTTTTCTCAAGCTTCTTGTAGCTGGCAATCAGAAGGCCTCTTTGGGGAGTCTCCATAGAACTCCATAGAACTCCATGGGAGTTCTGCCCATTCAGGCAACTTAGAGGGCTCCCTTGTCTGGGATCCTTCCATGTTATTTGGCACATCAGGCACTTATAGGGGCACCCTGGGTGGGGGGTCCTACTCTGTAGTTCAGAGCATCAGTCACTTAAAGGAGAACCCTTGGTGGGGTCCTACTCTGTAGTTTGGTGTGTCAGGCGTTTGATGGGCCATCCTCTCTATTGTTCAGCTGCTGATGCTGGCCTATGGGGAGAGAGAGGATATGGTGATGACTCCACCCCCTATACATGACTCAGCAGTATCGCCTTTCTTCCATGACTGCCTGGCTTTCCTCCACTGGCATTTCCCGCCATGATCTCCTCCCTCACATCCCCTTAATCTGTCTCCCCACAGTCAACAGCAGCCATCACCCTGGGATTGCTCCACAACCCCTAAAGTCCAGTTCCCAGCCGCTGTGCCTTCCAGGGGATCAGGGCTCCTGTCTGGGGTATGTATGGCTGCAGCAAAGACTGTTATTCTCATTCCATTTAGGCTGCCACAGATAAGCTGTTTCACTTTCAACCTTAAATGTTTCTCTTCTCACTCAGATAATTGCCCTGATGTGGGGATTGGACCCCTGCTTCAGTTTCCCTACCTGCTGAGGGGAGGTCCAGTCCTACTAACACTCCTGTTTTTCCCTTTAGTTCCTTTGTCCTGCCAAGTTTTGTGTGGCTCTCTGTATTCTTTTCCACTGGTCAGGTACTCCTGTCTGCTCTCAGCTGGTGTTCTGCATGGACTTCTGTGTCTGAAGGTGTATTCTTGATGTATCTGTGGAGAGAGATGTACTTCACATACACTGACTCCCTAGCCATCTTGTTCCCTCCTGTGATTTTCAATTGTTTAAAACCTTTGTGAACTCTAAAAATGAATGCCTCTTTATAAAAGAGGACTTGACCTTTGAGAAATTGCCAATGGTTTGGGTGAGGCTATGTAGGTAATCTCTGAAGATTAACCTCTGAAATAACATTTGGACAAGTTTGCAAAGTCGAGGAGGTATAATTGCTTATGGAATCATGATCTAAGAGGGGGAAAAGAATAGTTTACTGGTTATTTTAAGTCACCTGTCTTGTTGGCACTATGCAACCTAGTTTTTAAAAGGAAAAAGGGGGAGGGGCATGAAAAATTGATACTTGAAAATATTAGTTTCATATCCATAATCTCTCTCCATCATTTTTCTAGGAACCCTATCACCCTTAACTCTCTTCACTGCACCTTCAACAGAACACAGCAGGACCCAGAATCTCAGATCTCATAAAGGAGATAATTTGGGGAGGATTACTCATAAAACTATCACATATTTTCCCTCTATAACTGAACTCATTGCCTTGCTTGTTTATTACCACCAAGGGAAAGAAATGTTAAGAATGTGGCAAAAGAAGGACCTAATAACATTTGCTAACTGTATTAAGGCTATGTTTATATACTGTACAGTGTAAAAACTAAAGATACTCATTAATCTTTTGACATGACTTTTCATATAGCATTCTCTATATTAGAAAAGTAAATATGATATTAGAAAAAAAAAATATCCTAGATAGTCAAAACTGCCAAGTAAAACCAAGCAGTCAAAAGCTGTATTCTGGAAAGGCTATTGAAATTCAATATTTTTGCCATGGGACATGCCTTCTGTTTAAGATATTTACAATTTTGAGTTATATGTAAGAATGCATACCAATATAGCTGTATTATACAAATATAATTTTTAATTTTATATTTTAAATCATGTCATTTATTTATTTGTATATATGTTATGCTTTAGCCCATGAAAAATTTCACATAGAATTAAACTTGGATGTACCAATAAAGGTTAAAAGTAAATGAGGTTTTCTGTAAAAGTCTAGCTTTGATGAACAGTGTACAAATTATTCCAAGATATTTAATTAAATCTATTGCAGCCATGAAATTAAAAGATGCTTTCTCCTTGGAAGGAAAGTTATGACCAACTTAGATAGCATATTCAAAAGCAGAGACATTACTTTGCCAACAAAAGTCCGTCTAGTCAAGGCTATGGTTTTTCCTGTGGTCATGTATGGATATGAGAGTTGGACTGTGAAGAAAGCTGAGTGCCGAAGAATTGATGCTTTTGAACTGTGGTGTTGGAGAAGACTCTTGAGAGTCCCTTGGATGGCAAGGAGATCCAACCAGCCCATTCTAAAGGCGATCGGTCCTGGGTGTTCTTTGGAAGGAATGATGCTAAAGCTGAAACTGCAGTACTTTGGCCACCTCATGTGAAGAGTTGACTCGTTGGAAAAGACTCTGATGCTGGGAGGGATTGGGGGCAGGAGGAAAAGGGGACGACAGAGGATGAGATGGCTGGATGGCATCACCGACTTGATGACATGAGTTTGAGTGAACTCTGGGAGTTGGTGATGGACAGGGAGGCATGGCGTGCTGCAATTCATGGGGTTGCAAAGAGTCAGACACGACTGAGCGACTGAACTGAACTGAAGCACCAGAAATATTCTGAGATGTTAATGAGCTTGAGTTATATTATCTTTTATGTTGATCTTCAGGTAAGAATTTATTTTTTTATTTGGAATGACATGATGAGTGCTGATATGTAAGGATATTAATTTTTAAATAAAATATGTCAAGATGTATTCTATTCATTTTGTCTTTTCTCATATTAGAAATGATCTATTACTTATACTTTAAGGACACAATACATCATATTCCTCAATATATCATTCTTTATGGCTTCCTGTTGGGTTAATTTTGGATTAAAAATATGGAGTATCAATTTAAATTTGAATGATAATAGATTTGTAAGTGATAGTATTATCAAACAATATATTTGGTATAAAATTGATATCAGACAAATGTTTTTAGAGAATACATGAGATTATCAATCAGAATTATTTTGTTTCATTTAGAGAAATACTTTGATTATCTCAGAAATCTTTTAACATACAAGTATCAGTTTTATTAATTTTAATTTTAAAGAAGCTTCTGTAAGCCTAGTTAATTTTTTTTCAATATCAAATTTATATGCTCAATATTGTTCAGGCATTTTTTGATCAAGTTGAGAATTTGTTTCAGCCTTTTGTGGTAAAATTGAGTTTGGTTTGTACTATTTAACCTCTATATAACTGATTCCTTGAAGGAAGGTAGTGTGTAAGACACTGGTTTTTCTAAATGCTTAGATTTGGCATTAGTAGGAAAATAGAATATTTTATTATATGTAATTCTTTTTGGCCATGCTGTTTGGCATGCAGTATCTTAATTGCCTGAGCAGGGTTCAAACCCTTATTCCTTGCTGTGGAAGCAAAGAGTCTTACCCACTGGACAGCCAAAGAAGTCCCATGCAGGATATTTCAAAAGTCAGAAATATAAAATCTTTGATCTTTCAGAGCACAACAGCTTAGTTTTATAGAAAACTGAGATTCACACATGTATTGATTAACCCAGTGTCAATCACCTAGCAGAGCTCAATAAATACTGATTATTAACTAGCGGTTATTTGTTGTCCTTACCTGTTAATTTTCATATGTTAAAAGCATATGTAAAACACTGTGCTAGGAATTCCTGGTGCTGCACACATATCAAGATAATATGTACTCATCACAGAAGAAACAGTTTTCTATGTATTTAGTGTTATATCTATATAAATATTGGATTTTCTCTAAACTTACTGTGATTATCATTGATAATGTGTGTAAGTCAAATAATTATGCTTTAGAACCTAAACTTATACAGTGCTATGTCACTGATATCGCAATAAACCTGGAAACAAAGGAAATACATACAGGGATTGTGTTTTTCTTGATACTGAAACAAAAATAGCTGTTTAATAAAATTTAATGAGTTATGTGGATATTTTTAAATGTCATATGAAGAGACCAAAAAAGTGAGAAAAATATTTCAAGGCATCTTGTCTTAATGATACACGCGCTATTTATTTTTATCCACTATATACCTACTTTATATGCAGTATAGTTCTATAGTCTAGATATAGTTCATTATATTAAGCTTATGTCCTATAAACAATATAATTAGATAATAAATAATGAGCCCTGTTTGCATTTTACCCTCTCCTTTTCTCTCACACGGGTTTTCTCCTTGTTCCTTCTTTTTCTTCATTGCTTTTTTCCTTAGTGCTATAATGTATTCTCATTACTTCAATATAAGAAAGAAATGTTTGTCTTTTACCACCAGAAAGAATACAAATCAATAATTGTAGGAATTGAAAATACAACCTGTGTTGCACTAGGAAATATTTCAAATGCTCTTAGGAGTACTCCTCTTTTAACAATTGAAATCACCTTCTGTATATAATACAATTATTTCTTATTATTAGTGTTCAACTAGAAAAGTAGTCTGGGAAACACTATTAATGTTCTAGCATCTAAGTATTGTGCTTTATGTATGTGATTTGGTCAGTGTCATGTATGTATACTACAGTAACAAGTTCATCTCTCTTACAAGCTCTTTATGTGCATGTTTTCCTGTTATCAATATAGTATCATTTTTCTCAGCATGACCACATACAGGAGAGTAAGAAATAAAAGAACATTTTACTTTGATTAGTTTAAATGCTGTTACTTTTGGTGATATTGTGAGATTTCTCCCTTTTTTCTATGGTTATATTATATGATCTGATGAAAAGCTATGCATCTCCAGGCACTTTATAATTACCAATTATGGGAATTTTATTAATTGTAGTCACAAGAAAATCACAGTAATATAGGAACGTTTTATTTTGCCTTTCAGATATTAACAATTAACCAAAAAGAAAAAAAGAACTGTATCTCAGTCTTAAAAAAAAAAAAAAAACTAAAATATGTAATAACATAATATAATTTGATTTATATTATTTATTTTCTATACTTTATTATACTTTCAGTAATGCAATTATAAGTCATTAAACGTTCAGAAAACAAAAATCATGGCATCCGGTCCCATCACTTCATGGGAAATAGATGGGGAAACAGTGGAAACAGTGGTCAGACTTTATTTTTTTAGGCTTCTAAATCACTGCAGATGGTGACTGTAGCCATGAAATTAAAAGACACTTACTCCTTGGAAGGAAAGTTATGACCAACCTAGATAGCATATTGAAAAGCAGAGACATTACTTTGCCAACAAAGGTCGTCTAGTCAAGGCTATGGTTTTTCCTGTGGTCATGTATGGATGTGAGAGTTGGACTGTGAAGAAGGCTGAGTGCCGAAGAATTGATGCTTTTGAACTGTGGTGTTCGAGAAGACTCTTGAGAGTCCCTTGGACAGTAAGGAGATCCAACCAGTCCATTCTGAAGGGGATCAGCCCTGGGATTTCTTTGGAATGATGTTAAAACTGAACTCCAGTACTTTGGCCACCTCATGCAAAGAATTGACTCATTGGAAAAGACTCTGATGCTGGGAGGGATTGGGGGCAGGAGAAGCGGACGACAGAGGATGAGGTGGCTGGATGGCATCACTGACTGGACGTGTGTCTGAGTGAACTCCGGGAGTTGGTAATGGACAGGGAGGCCTGGCGTGCCTCGATTCATGGGGTCTCAAAGAGTTGGACACGACTGAGTGACCTAACTGAACTGAAAATATAAATTATTACTTATTAAAGTAAATGCGTACAATAGCATAAATAGTATTATCTTTTAAACTCCTAATCCTATAACTCGATGGGTAACAACACTGAGTTGTTGAAACTAAGACATCTATCAGTTCCTGTTGAATATAGAATTTTAGAAATCCAAATTTGGTCTCTTAGATTTCAAGCTTCCTTACAATATATCTTTTCTACCTGCCACTTGCCTTGCTGTTTTGGTTAGATGGTTGTCAGTATTTTTAAAAGAAAAAAAAAAGAGAGAGAGAGAAAGAGAGACAGAAACAGAAGTAAATAACCTACTAACTTTGGTTTAAAAAAATATGCCTTGAGAGAACACAATAAAATTCCATTTAGCAGTACTGTTCTAAAAATATACTAGTTAACTACAAAAAGCACATACATAAACATTCAGCAGTAACTCTAAACTACTTGGTGTTTCAAAGACAGCCAATTATTTGTTTATGTGCTTTAGAAACCTATTTCTTAATAAATTAAAAATCTCATTTATCACAGATTGAAGTGAACTGAGCTTAGATTAAAATAATAAGGTAGAATAAATGTCACCTTTTCTGAAAAGACAGCATCCTATGCAAAGGAAGTTGCTGAACCTATGAAGACCTAATCCAAACAGGATTGGAGCATGACTGCCAGCAGAATCCCCTGCATTGCAGTGATGATTTTAGATTAATGTCAAGCTCTACATATATTTCAGCATACATTTTAGCAACTACCAAATTTAAATTAATTTACAGTTCAGCTGAAAATATTTTGTCTATTTATATCTATCTATATATTTATAAACCCAGCCACATGTAAGTGTGTACAAAGAGAGAGAGAAAGAAAAATTAAAGTAACATAATATCGTATGCTTCTCAAACAATGTTAATAGCTGTAAAAAGTAACATCAACTTGCTCTAGGAAATAACTCTTCCTAGAAGATAGGCATAAAAAACAAATAATATCTTATTTGTCAAGTTTAACAATGTGCTTACCAAGATTCACATCTAGGTTCTTTCTTCTCTGTGATCCCCAATCCAAAGATATTTGGTCAAATTGACCATCTCAAACAATTAATTTCCCTTTATGACTCTCCTTAAAATCATCCAGCATTTAACCTAAAATCCCATAAAGGCTTTTCACTAATATTCCTATTTTGAAGCATTTCCAAAATTGTGTGATAGACGTGATGTGTGCTTCATTTGGAAGGAAAGTTATGACCAACCTGGATAGCATATTCAAAAGCAGAGACATTACTTTGCCAACAAAGGTTCATCTAGTCAAGGCTATGGTTTTTCCTGTGGTCATGTATGGATGTGAGAGTTGGACTGTGAAGAAGGCTGAGTGCTGAAGAATTGATGCTTTTGAACTGTGGTGTTGGAGAAAACTCTTGAGAGTCCCTTGGACTGCAAGGAGATCCAACCAGTCCATTGTGAAGGAGATCAGCCCTGGGATTTCTTTGGAAGGAATGATGCTAAAGCTGAAACTGCAGTACTTTGGCCACCTCGTGTGAAGAATTGACTCACTGGAAAAGACTCTGATGCTTGAAGGGATTGGGGGCAGGAGGAGAAGGGGACAACAGAGGATGAGATGGCTGGATGGCATCACTGACTCGATGGACGTGATTCTGGGTGAACTCCAGGAGTTGGTGATGGACAGGGGGGCCTGGCTTGCTGCGATTCATGGGGTTGCAAAGAGTCGGACACGACTGAGCGACTGAACTGAACTGAGATATATATACACACACACACACATATATATATATATGTATATATATATATATATATACACACACACTCTTTTGAACTATAACTACAAATAAGAGCTGAACACTATGTCATGTATGAAACATTTATAAATTGCCACAAAATGTGCCAGGTGCATTTGTCTCTTCATCCTGTCATAAAACCTATCAAGGAAGCAAAAATGTTACAAACATCTTATAGGTGAGAAAAATCTGAACTTACAGAGGTGAAGTCATATGCTTACTATACAATAAGTATGTGTAGGAACTTGTGCCCAAGCTTCACAACTCCAGAATCCAATATGCCAAATCACACTGTCAGTGCCATGCAGAGGCATACAGTACCCCAAGGAAAAATTTGATTGGAAAATTCAATGTATATCTTTATTTAAAATTTTGACATTTTGTTAATTATGGATATTTCATATTAATTTTTACTTTAAAAAATGTTGCATTAAGATATTGATTACTGAGAATTTAGTATCCCATTAAAGTTTTTACCCAAGGCCACTGTCTCAATTGACTTTACTTGCCTGGCTCTATTCCTACCTCTGTGACATATCTACAGGAAAATGAAGAGTTCATTTGAAATTTTTGAGTCACTACTCTGATTTAATAAACATGAGAAACATGTAATTTATTCCTTCATCCATGAAATGCAAATTGAATATATGATACTTTTATGGATATTCAACTAGTGATTTATTAAGATTATTCAAGTGTCATTGTCTTTATTTCAAGGAGATTTACTAGAAAATAAAAGATCAATGAACAAAGGTTGAACTCAGAATGATTAGCATTTATCTATGAACATTATACTAGAGTTTATAAGCATGTCCAATATGTCAATGAGACAATTTTCAGCCTCCAAACAACCATGTTAAAGATACTTGGCAAGCAAATTTATACACAATTTGCTGCTGCTGCTAAGTCGCTTCAGTCATGTCCGACTCTGTGCGACCCCATAGACGGCAGCCCATCAGGCTCCCCCGTCCCTGGGATTCTCCAGGCAAGAACACTGGGGTGGGTTGCCATTTCCTTCTCCAATGCATGAAAGTGAAAAGTGAAAGTGAAGTCGCTCAGTCGTGTCCGACTCTTAGCGACCCCATGAACTCCTACCAGGCTCCTCCATCCATGGGATTTTCCAGGCAAGAGTACTGGAGTGGGGTGCCATTGCCTTATAACTGAGGAAAATAAAACTTCCAAAAGGAATGAAGTTAAGAATGAAATATTCTCTTTGTTCATTGCTGAATTCTGTCCTTCCTGCTGCTGAGCTCATTATCCAATGAAAATACTGTGATATCTTAAAGGCAAATTGAAATAAACTGGCAACATACTCTGGTCATATAAGATCTTATCAGTGGAGGTTGTTAGGTGTAGGATATAAACAAAGTATCTACTACACATGACTGATGTCGAGTTTTAAACATTTCAGGTTTATTTAAAATTTAGCTTTTTAAAAAACTCTGGAAAATAAACATAAGTAAACAAATGGGACCTAATTAAATTTAAAATCTATTGTGTAGCAAAGGAAACAATAAATAAGATTAAAAGACAACACTCAGAATGGGAGAAAATCATTACAAATGAAACAACTGACAAAGGATTAGTCTTCAAAAATACAAGCAGCTCAAGCAATTCAATAACAGAGAACAAACAACCCAAAAAATAATTGGCAGAAGGCCTAAATAGATATTTCTCCAATGAAGACATAAGATGGCCAAAAAATACATGAAAAGATGGTCAACATCACTCATTATGAGAGAAATGCAAATCAAAACTACAATGAGGTATCATCTCACACCAGTCAGAATGGCCATCATTTAAAAAAATCTACAAACAATAAATGTTAGAGAGGTTGTGGAGAGAAAGGAACCCTCTTGCACCATTGTGGGAAGGTAAATTTATATAACCCCTATGGAGGACAGTATGAAGATTCGTTTAAAAATTAGAAATAGAATTACCATATGACCCAACAATCCCTCTACTGGATACATACCCTGAGAAAACCATAATTGAAAGAGATGCATGTACCCCAGTGTTCACTGAAGAACTTTTTACAGTAGTAAGACATGGAAGCAATCTAGATGTCCATCAACAGGTGAATGGATAAAGAAGATATGGCATATATATACAATAGAATATTACTCAGCTATAACAAAGAACACATTTCAGTCAGTCCTAATGAGGTGGATAAACCTAGAGCCTACTGTACAGAATGAAGTAAGTCAGAAAGAGAAAGACAATTATTGTATATTAACACAAGTGTATGGAGTCTAGAAAGATAGTACTGAAAAACCTATTTGCAGGGCAGCAATGGAGATGCAGACATAGAGAACAGACTTGTGGACAGTCGGGGAAGGAGAGGGTGGGATGAATGGAGAAAGTAGCATACACGTTACCCTACATAAAATAGATAACCACTGGGAATTTACTGTGTGACACAAGGATCTCAACCCAGTGCTCTGCGACAACCTGGAGGGTGGGATGAGGTGGGCGATAGGAGGGAGATTCAAGAGAGAGGGGACATATGTATAGCTGTGACTGATTCATGCTGATGTATGGCAGAAACCAGCATGATATTGTAAAGCAATTATCCACCTATTAAATACAAAATTGGGAAAAAACATGGAAGAAAACTACATAGGGAGAGGCAAGTGTCACAAACTTCTTCGAATGATTTAAAATGTATAAAACCTTCATGCACTTGTTTGTTCATTTCTCAATTTGAATGATATGAGTTGGGTTTTTGGAGAGCAGGCATCCTTAAAACCTCTTAGAAGAATTCTTCAGAAGAGTAATGAGAATGAAATTAGTTTTTAAAAAGAAGTTTACTGTAGGATAAATGTAATCTACAAGTGGCTACTTAATGCTATATATAATAGAAATTACATTATTTTTGATATCAGACTGAGTTATGTACTCTACTTCATGACACCTCAGATAATCTATCCAAATCCGTTGTTCAGAAGCTCAGTCATGTCAATCTCTTTGCAACCCCATAGACTGCAACACACCAGACCTCCCTGTCCTTCAAAATCTCCTGAAGCTTGCTCAAACTCATGTACATTGAATAGGTGATGCCATGCAACGAACTCATCCTCTGTTGTTCCCATCTCCCCCTGCCTTCAATCTTTCCCAGCATTAAGGCCTTTTCTAACGAGTCTGCTTTTCACATCATGTGGTCAAAGTATTGGAGCTTCAGCTTCAGCATCAGTACTTCCAATGAATATTCAGGGTTGATGTCTGTTAGGATGGACTGGTTTGATCTCCTTGCAGTCCAAGGGTCTCTCAAGAGCCTGGTCCAAAACCACAGTTCAAAAGCATCAATTCTTCAGTGCTCAGCCTTCTTTATGGTCCAATTCTCACATCTTCTTTATGATCCATTCTCACATCTTTATGGTCCAAGCCTCACATATGGATGTGAGACTACTACTAGACTACTAGAGAAACAATAGTTTTCTAGTAGTTTCTTTGACTAGACGGACCTTTGTTGGCAAAGTAATGTCCTGCTTTTTAATATGCTATCTAGGTTTGTCACAGTTTTTCTTCCAAGGAGCAAGTGTCTTTTATTTTCATGGTTGCAGTCACCATCTGCAGTGATTTTGGAGCCCAAGAAAATAAAGTCTGTCACTGTTTTACATTGTTTCCCCATCTATTTGCCATGAAGTGATGGGACTGGATCCCATGATCTTAGTTTTTTGAATGTTGAGTTTTAAGCCAGTTTTTTTCATTCTCCTCTTTCACCTTCATCAAGAGGCTGTTTAGTTCCTCTTTGCTTTCTGCCTAAGGGTGGTGTCATGTGCATATCTCAGGTTATTGATATTTCTCCTGGCAATCTTGATTCTAGCTTGTGCATCATCCAGCCCAGTGTTTCTCATGATGCACTCTGGATATAAGTTAAATAAACGGGGTGACAATATACAGCCTTGACATACTCCTTTCCCAAATTGGAACTAGTTTATTGTTTCACATCTGGTATTAACTGTTGCTTCTTGACCTGCATACAATTTTCTCAGGAGGCAGGTAAAGTGGTCTGGTATTCCCATCTCTTGAAGAATTTTCCACAGTTTGCTGTGATCCACACAGTCAAAGGCTTTAGTGTAGTCAATGAAGCAGAAGTAGATGTCTTTCTGGAATTCCTTTGCTTTTTCTGTGTTTCAACGCATGTTAGCAATTTGACCTCTAGTTCCTCTTCCTTTTCTAAATCCAGCTTTAATGTGTGGAAGTTCTTGGTTCATGTACTTTTGAAACCTAGCTTGGAGAATTTTGAGCATTACTTTGATAGCCTGTGAAATGAATTCAATTGTGTGGTAGTTTGAACATCATTTGCACTGCTATTATTTGGGATTGGAAAGAAAACTTACCCTTTCCAGTCCTGTGGCCAGTGCTAAATTTTCCAGATCAAAATCCATGACCTACTAAAATCTCCCTAAATTTGCTGCTTCTCCTACAATCTCTTTATCTCCTTTAACTACCATCTATTCTATTGTCACAGAGACACTTGACTCACTTTCTGGCCCCACCTAATTAATTGCAAAGTATATTTAATTTCTTTACTCCAAAATCTCTGAAACTGTCCATATCTCCATGGTATCTTTTGTTCAGGCCACTGAAGTCTCTAGCTTGAACTCCTTATCTGATACTCTCTCTTGTATATGCCAATTCCAATATATCATTATAATCACAGTTGCATAATAGAATAGAGCCTAGATAATATCACACTTTCAAATTTGTCTTGATCAAGCTTTCTTAAAATGGCTTTATTGACATTTTGAACTAGATAATTCTTTGTTGTATCTTTTCCATTCCCTCATAAGATATTTAGCAGCAGCCTGTTTTTTTCTCGATGTCAGTAGCACAACCATCCCCACAATCTTAATGAACAAAATATCTCTGGACATTGTTAAATGTCCCCAGCTGTAAATATTGCCCTTAATTGAGAATCACTCTTTAAAACCATCAGAAAAAAAAAATCACACCTCTGAATATGGCATATATGAGTCTCTTAATCAGGTGGATTTTGCCAATTAGAGAACAGAAAATAGAACTTGGCCCTCATTTATTGCAGGGTTTCTTATTTTTCTCTTTAGTATCTTTGAGAATAAACACAACTGGTGTCTTGTTTATCACAATGTTCCAAACATAAATTGTGTAGAAATAATCTCAAGCAAATCTAGCACTGCTTCCCTAGCAACACAATTATTCTTAGTTCCCTACCCATAGGGATAATATTTCTAATGAATTTCCTGTCCCATTAAAGAGATCCTCCTGCACTAAAAAGTTGTAATTTATAGAGGCTAAAAGTTTTGACAAGGAATGTTAAAGCTGACATTGAAGAGCTTTTCTAAAGAGAAGAGAGGTTTACATAGATAATAAAGAAAATTGAATTGAAATTTCATATAATAAATGAGCAAATTGAGGAGTAAAAATATGAGGTAAGTTTCTGTGTCTCCCCAAAATTATTGTTTGGGACAATTTGGGCCTGCCTCTATTTTTTTTTTTTTTTTAATACTTGTCTAGTACTAAATTTAGCTGAAACTTAATCCAACTAAATCAAAAATACTTTGAGACAATAGAGGAATAGTGACTGGGAACTTCTTGATAAATGTTAAAGGAAAATAATTTCTGCACCATTAAAGAAGTCCTAAGAATTACACTGCATTATAGTGTAATCTAGTAAGCTATTGTTTATTCATTAGGAAAGATAAAATAATCTAGGAAATATACTCTGCTTAAAAAAAAATTATTTAAGACTTTTTATTAAATAACACCTTGACAAAATAAAAAAATGTTTTATACTTTTCAAGAATTTGGAAATCAACTTTGAAAGATATAAGTTTTGCTAGAAATTATTGAACTTTCTTTCAGTAAGGATAAAAAACAAAATTTATTTTTCTCTTTGGTTAAAATGAAAAACCATGATAATGTCAATTTTTGGAAAGGTAGTTATAAATTATTTAAGCAATAACTTGCTAAATTAAATAAAATTTTATATCTCACAATAACATAATTTAATATATCATACACGTATAAACCTTAGACCATTGAATATATATTATCATGACAATTTATCTATCATGTAAAGTAAGGTCAACTTCCACAAGTAAATTAATAGCAGTAGTTATATTAATGCATGTTTTTAAAAGACAGTATTGACAATATAACAAAGTCCTTGCTGAGGCTAATTTGTGGACATAAGGTAGGATGTGTTAAAAGTTATAAAGCATTTGGAGATGCATGATGCCATGGCAACTCATTTTTTAAAAATTCACAATAGACATAATAAAAAACTATCCTCACATAGAATTCAAAAGTCTGAAAAATAGAGATTTCAGTACTTTCCTATAGGACATTTCTGATTTGTGTTAATGTCTTTGTGACTAATTTCTTATGACTATAAATTGAGAAATTATAATTACAATAAAGCATCAGTGCTCTTTTCAGTAATGCCAACAGTGTTATGTTCATATTTTAGAAATAATCTGTGTCATATATTTTGTGTGTATGCTGGTGTTGCATAGTAATAACAGGGGTTTAACATATTTTTTGAAAAATAAATGATTAAATAAATTATTTAGTTAATGAATAAACATCACTAACTAAAAGTCTATTCAGAGCAGGAACTGTGCTACACTGCTTATAGCTGACTTTTGTTGACTAATTTTCCTTGGCACCTGGTGAGAGTGTTATATTAATTATCACACCCAGTTCTCAGAATGACACTCTGAGGTGCATTTAATTGCTCTCGTTTTTTTTTTTTTTTCTAATAAAAAATTGAGAAGAGAATCTCAAAGAGAATAAATAATTCCCCACCATTACACATCTTGTGAGAAATAAATTGGCTTGCAAACTCTATTTTTCTTTTTTTTTTCTTTGTGATCCTTATATCCCAGCTTTTTCTCTGAGTGATTTAATATAAGAATGAGTGAATCAATCAATGTTCTTGACTTTACCAAGGAATACACTTCTAAGGCAACTTTATTTTGCATGGGTGAATTATTCAGGCTCATTTCTCTCTCTTCCAAAGATGTCTGCATCTTAATTCCAAGAATTTGTGAATATGTTATATTGCATAGAAAGGTGAATTACCATTACAGATGGAGGTAAGATTGAACTTAAAACAAGAAGATTATCTTGGATTAACCAGGTAGACCTGTCTTTAAAGCTGGAAGCAAAAAGGAATGCAGTGTGAGAAGGAATGCAGTGTGAGAAATAATGCAGTGTGAGAAGAAACGACTTTAAAGATGGAGGAAAGGAATCATGAATCAAAAAACGTGTGTTACCTCTTAAAGCTTGTAAGGGCCAGAAGCTGGATTCTCCTCCAGTGCCTCCAGAGAAACTCTGCCCTGATGACACTTGATTTTAACCCAGTGAGGCCCATGGTGAACTTCTGACCTACTAGGCTGCAAGATAATAGATTTGTATTGTTTTAAGCCATTAGTGAACATGTTAGTCGCTCAGTCACGTCCAACTGTTTGTGACCCCATGGATTAAAGACCACCAGGCTCCTCTGTCCATGGAATTCTCTAGGCAAAATTACTGGAGTGAGTAACCATTCTTTTCTCCAGGGGATCTTCCTGACCCATGTATTGAACCTGGGTTTCCTGTATTGCAGGCAGATTCTTTATCGTCTGAACCAGGGAAGCTCTTTAAGCCATTACATGTGTGGTAATTTGTTACAGTAGCAATAGGAAAATGATACAGTTAAGTTTTATAGATATTAATTGTCTTGCTTGATGAAATTTTTTTTAAATAAAACATTTTATATTTTTATTTTAGTTAATTGTCTTAAGAGAAACTGACATGTAATCTAAGTAAATGATTATAAAGCATTAAAACAGGTAGAGTCTGATTCTTCTAAGGGGTCAGGCAGCCCTGGGAATGCATGACACATCAGTCAAATAATTTTTTTTTAAAAAGACTATATTCAATAAAAATATACTTATCACTGAGTGGTAAGTCCTAAAGAGTAAGACTTGTCAAAGTATATTTTCCAAAAAGTTAAAAGCATGAGTATTGTAGGAATATAGAATAAACATATCCCAAGTATTTTTTCAACTCATTGATAATGATTCAAAATAAATTTGAAAGATCAGATAATGTATACCTTTACAAACAAATATTAGAAAGATATGATTAAGTTACATTTATGTTAGAGATGGTTATTAGTGCCAGAAAGATTATTCTAAATTCAGAAATCAGTAAAGGAGAATATTATGTATTTTAGCACAATTTTGGGATTGATATGTTATTGTCTATAATTCTATAGAGGCAGAAGTTGATTTGTAGACTTGCTAGTAGAGATGGTAATGTCTCTGATGTTTAATATGCTATCTGGGTTGGTCATAGCTTTTCTTCCAAAGAGCATGTGTCTTTTAATTTCATAGCTGCAGTCACCATCTGCAGTGATTTTGGAGTCCAAGAAAATAAAGTCTGTCACTGTTTTGCATTGTTTCCCCATCTATTTGCCATGAAGTTATGGGACCAGATGCCATGATCTTAGTTTTTTGAATGTTGAGTTTTAAGCCAGCTTTTTCATTCTCCTCTTTCACCTTCACCAAGAGGTTCTTTAGTTCCTCTTCACTTTCTGCCATAAGGATGGTGTCATCAGTATATCTGAGGTTATTGATATTTCTCCTGGTAATCTTGATTCCAGGTTGTGTTTCATCCATCCTAGCATTTTGCATTATGTACTCTGCATATAAGTTAAATAAGCAGGGTGACAATACACAGCTTTGACGTACCCCTTTCCCAATTTTGAACTAGTGTGTAGTTCCATGTCTGGTATTAACTGTTGCTTCTTGACCTGCATACAGATTTCTCAGGAGGCTGGTAAGGTGGTCTGGTATTCACACCTCTTTAAGAATTTTCCACAGTTTCTTGTGATTCACACAAAGACTTTAGCAGAGTCAATGAAGCAGAAGAAGGTGTATTTCTGGGATTCTCTTGCTTTTTCTATAATGGATGTTGCCAACAAAAACCAGCATAGCCAAAGCAATGGTTTTTCTAATAGTCATGTATGCATGTGAGAATTGAACCATAAAAGAAGGTTGAGCACCAAATAATTTATGCTTTTGAATTGTGGTGTTGGAGAAGACTCTTGAGAGTTCCTTGGACTGCAAGGAGATCAAACCAGTCAATCCTAACAGAAATCAACCCTGAATATTCATTGGAAGGACCAATGCTGAAGCTGAAGCTTCAATGCCTTACCACATGATGCAAAGATTCAACTCACTGGAAAAGCCCCTGATGATGGGAAAGATTGAAAGCAGGAGGAGAAGAGGGTGATGGAGGATGAGACTATTTGATGGCATCATCGACTCAGTGGACATGAGTTTGAGCAAGCTCTGGGCAATGATGGAGGACAGACAAGCCTGGTGTGCTGCAGTCCATGGGATTTTGAGGAGTCAGACATTACTGGGCGACTGAACAACAACAGCGTTTTAGCTGTATTGCTCTGTAGGATGTACTATTTTTCATCTATTGGGATCAATAACAATAAAGACTGTGGTTTATGGCCCTGTTGGATTTGAAAATAATCCAAAACATTTTCCCTACATTTGCTTATTAAATTGACTAAGATTTCAAATATTTTTTTGCACAAGTTTTAACATCTTATTGGTTCTTTCATTAATTGATTAGTTAAATAAAATCATTGACTATTTTATAGATTTGCCTAAAGTCATATTATTACCTTTATGAAGATTATACTGTAGGATTAGGTACTTTTAATGTAGTTATTGTTGATATTAGTGTTTTATTCAAGTTTAAAATTATTTTACATTAAAGATCATGAGTTTTTGTTAGCAGAAATACAGTAAACAGTAATATAATTTAGCAATGGTGCTAAACATATATTTTTTTTTCTTTCACAAAATTTGGAAGACAAAGAAAACTTCCTATTTCAAAAACTGCCTGTAGCATGAGAACATTCTCTAAGAAAATCATGCAAGTCATCTTTGGGAGTGAATAACTCCTTTGTTTGGAAAAACTTCATTAAAATCTTTTCATCAAAAATATGCAAAATATAAATCTTTTGTTGGGAATATTGCAGATGATTCTCTTCCATTTTCCAAATTTTAATATGCAGAAGTTCACTTTGGCACTGTCTGCAATACACAGATTTTTGGTTCTAATTCCAGAAATTTTGATTAAGTAGTTTTGCCTGAAATAACTTTCATTCAGCATTTTAAGAAAATGGTACCCAATGCTGATTATTCTCTTTTGGTACCTCTCAACTCATATGCTTCATCCTCCTCTCACTTTCTCTGAACCCAGGGAGACTGAGTGCTGTACACATTGCATAATCTTGGTTTCCCTTCTTTCAAGATACTGGTTAGCTTCAAGCAATGAGGGCATCTAATAGGAGGTCAAATGAAGAAAAAGATTGAGTTCAGATTAGGAACCCCCTTACAACTCTGTTTTCATGCAGTTCTGAAGTAGCTGCATTCCTTTTGAACTACAACTCCTGACAGGTGACAAAATTCACACTGAGATTCAGTGTTGGAAATGGTTTCTGGTTGTTGCTAGTCCTGACGTGGCTTGAAATCCCCTATAAAACCACTTAATTCCATCTCAGTTTAGTTTAGTTCAGTCTCTGAGTCGTTTCCTACTCTTTGCGACCCCATGAATAGTAGCAGGCCAGGCCTCCCTGTCCATCACCAACTCCCTGAGTTCACTCAGACTCAAGTCCGTCGAGTCGGTGATGCCATCCAGCCATCTCATCCTCTGTTGTCCCCTTCTCCTCCTGCACCCAATCCCTCCCAGCATCAGAGTCTTTTCCAATGATTCAACTCTTTGCATGAGGTAGCCAAAGTACTGGAGTTTCAGCTTTAGCATCATTCCTTCCAAAGAAATCCCAGAAAGAAAAACACCAATACAGTATACTAATGCATATATATGGAATTTAGAAAGATGGTAACAATAACCTTGTGTACGAGACAGCAAAAGAGACACTGATGTATAGAACAGTCTTATGGACTCTGTGAGAGAGGGAGAGGGTGGGAAGATTTGGGAGAATGGCATTGAAACATGTAAAATATCATGTATGAAACGAGTTGCCAGTCCAGGTTCGATGCACGATACTGGATGCTTGGGGCTGGTGCACTGGGATGACCCAGAGGGATGGAATGGGGAGGGAGGACGGAGGAGGGTTCAGGATGGGGAACACATGTATACCTGTGGTGGATTCATTTTGATATTTGGCAAAACTAATACAATTATGTAAAGTTTAAAAATAAAATAAAATTAAAAAAAAAAAAAAAATCCCAGGGCTGATCTTCAGAATGGACTGGTTGGATATCCTTGCAGTCCAAGCTACGACCCTATAAATAGTTACTTCAATTAAAGTTTTTTAAAATAGAGGTAGAGTGGTTTTTGAAGGAACCATGGTTGATATGGAGAAATGGGCTGCAGGTTGCTCTTGAAGTCTTATTTCTAGGAGTGATGCTCTAAAATACCTGTGCATACTTCAGCCAATTTAAAACAGTTCTTATCGTTTCACATCCATGTGCTAGAAAGGGTTGTTGATTAATTTTGAAACCAAGGCACTATAACCATAAAATTATTTTATGTATTACTGGTTCTAGACTTTTGGGGCTTACTATCTTTTATAAGACAATAGCCATATATCTTCTCTACTACTACTACACACAAAGTTTTACATGAAATTCTTAAAGCTGTAGGTACTTCAGATTAAATAGGACTCACCCAGAATACAGACATTCAATCCAGCAGAAAAAAAATTTTGGCAGAGCAATGACACTTTAGATCAATTTTTACATGTGTATATAAGTGTGCATTTAATCCCATCAGATTCCTGACATATTTAAATAACTATATTAAAACAAGCATTCATGAACATGCATAATAAGCACAGTATATTTCTAGATAAATTGAAAAAGATATCATAGTATCCTTATTTTCAAATTTGAGATTACTTTTTTAATGAAATTTTTTTGTGTCAATTCCCTAAAGTTGCCATTCTTACTAAGTTAATATAACATGAATATTTCATAAGTTCTTTTAGGGCAATAAAATGATGTAAGACATTATTGTATAGATTTTTCCTCTGAACTATCAAATCTATCTTCAATCACAAAAATATAATAGAAACCAAAAAAATAATATTTTTGTTTCTCTCTTTGCATAAAGTTACTAAACAATTTAAAGCTTTCCTTTTTTGTTTCTAAACAAAACATAATGGTAGTGTTTGCTTCTATCTACTCATTTATTTCCTGGGGGCTGTCCCTGGTGTAATCTTGGCTGGCATATCTTCCATGCTCACAAAAAAACACAGCACCAACATACTTCAATGCTCCTATGTTCACAACTTAAGAAAATTCTTTACTAGCAATTTAAATTAATCAGTTATGTTCCATCCCTGTTGATACAAATATAAAAGTCACTTAGAAAATATTACTATATTGTGAAGTAAGACTGATATCTTGCATATCGTAAAGCAGTCTCAACTGGGAAAAGATGAGACTGGGGATCCAGGTAGCAAATTAGATTGATGTGCAGACCTCAATATAATGGCATTTTCATTTCAGAGAACCATACCGAATCCAAAACAAAACCATTTTTTATAGTTGTTCAAAATCTCAAGAGAAATGTGTTCAGGTGTCTCAACTTAGTTTCTCATGTACAAAGGGACACATCAAAAAGCTGTCATAGACTGATAGTAATTTACCACTTTCTCTTTTAAGAAGCCATGGGATTACAAGCATGAAGCAAATAACAGCAAAAAGAAGTATTTCTAGAAGCATTTTTTTTTCTTTTCCCCTGAGCTAAAAATTCCTATTTTATCAAAGAATAGTCTTACAAAACAAATAAAAATTACACATTTGGTCCTGATATATTCATTGAAATTTTATTTAAATACTCAGTCATTAACATTTAAAATAGAAAATTCATGTCACTTCTAAAATTTGTTTACAAATTTTGTAACAGCTAAATAGTGTTATCATACATCTATAGAAACATTATAAATGATACAGATGAATAAAACCTAAATCTAGCTTTTATTTTGAATGATTTTTATTCAGATGGAAGATAGAGATCCCTTAAAATATATAATATTTACAGATTAGTTCTAAATATTTTTAATTGTATGTTTCAATAGTTATTGTTAATATAAATAATTACATAAAATCCTACTGATTTTGATGCCTTCAGAAGGGCAATAATATGACATACAATGTGGATAAATTATTTTAGATGTCTGCTGTGAGTATTCATCTTTTCACTTACCCTTTAGTGTCTTGTGACACATTGATCTCATGGAAATCTGAAATGTCAACAGTGTGATGGTCAAGAGAAGTCTATCACTATTTGAATCATTACTGGGATATGGGTCACAATGTAATTTATTCAAATATTATTTGTGTCCTTTCTCAGCTATTGACTAACCAAGAATTATTAAATCAGACAAAAAGTCAGAAGTAGTTTTGATAATTTAAAATCTAAAAGTTAGTATGTTTATTACAGTGATTTTCATTTTGAATATAAGAAATGGAGGGACATAGTCAGATGTCATTTAAAACAAATTAGAAGAAAGATGGAAAATATCAGGGCTTGTTAAGAAGCAACATCTGTACTATGATATTGGAAATGTCATAAAAAGTATAATGCAGAAATTAACCCTTGCTAGCTGATATTGAAAAAGAAAATTTGAGTAGAGATTCATTATGATTATCAAGCTGATGGAAGTAAATTCTTTTGATGAACAATTGCTGTTTTCTTCTTAGAGAAAAATGTATATTAGAGACAAACTACATAAAATGATATTTTATAATATTTTACTTTTTACAAAGCTTTGAGATATCATGTGGCTAAATGGCTGAACTTGTGTAAAACTAAATGAAGTATTAATTCTTTATCTAATAAATATACATTGGAATGAATGTAGTATTTCTTTATCCATTATGTAAATTTTATGACTCTTTAATTTTTATCATGTTTTGTTAAGGAGTTGTGTTATTTTTATTATTATTCTCTACAGATAAGTAGCTTTCACACTTTCTGGCTGAGAAAATAAACAATTATTTCCATAAGAGTATGAACAAGAAAAAGAGTGATGAGAAGATCTAATCTTTTGTTTAAAAATTAGATTAAAAAATGTTTCCATTTTAATCAACACTTACAAAAATATAGGAAAACTCAAATTCAAGGCAATAAGATAACTTTTTAAATGATTTTAATATTTTCCAAGTGAAGTTAATAAAACTCCTTTTAATTAAGATGATACACAACTAATAAGTTTAAATCGACTTTCCTCATAGTTTAGTTGGTAAAGAATCCTCCTGCAATGCTGGAGACGTGGGTTTGATTCCTGGGTTGGGAAGATCTTTTGGAGAAGGAAATGTCAACCCACTCCAGTATTCTTACCTGGGAAATCCCATGGGCAGTGGAGCCTGGCAGGCTACCAGTCCATGGAGTCCAAGAGTCAGACACGACTTATGACTGAACCACCATCACCATGTTTAAATTTCCCTTAACAAATCCGTGATTGTGAAAAGAATCTCTTCATGAATCCCAGAGAACTAGATGTAGTTGTTGCCCCCTGGGAAAGCTGACTTTTAAAGTCCTTTATAGCCAATATTTTACAGTAATTTTACTTTATATTGAATAATAGATAATTTATATGTAATATAATCTATAAAAATATTGAATCAGTATTTTGTATACCCGAAACTAGTTTAATAATGTGAGTCAACTATAGTTCATTTTTTTAAAAAAGGCAACTATAAAATATACAATAAAATTCAGTAAAATATTTTCATTTTTAAAACTGATGCCAGAAGTATGAACAAGCACATTATTAAATTTAATATTGTATTTGAATTCTTTCTCAAAGTGTCTAAGATGCTTCATTCACTCCATATTAGTTTTTAGATATTATCTCCATCATGATCCAAGCATCTTATGATTATTTTCAAATCTCATTACTTTACAATTTTTTGTCCAACTCTTTTAGTCTTAGTATTATAGTCAAGTTTATTTGTCCTGTGTTAAATAAATACAACAAATGAATTTAGTTGTGAAAATGATTTTGTATGAAAGATAAGAAAGTATACTGAAGTCAAATCCACAGTATTTCACTATTGAGAATCAGAAACTAACATGGTTTAGTCTCAGTCCAACTCAGTAGGTTGCCACTTTCCAAAGTTTTATTGTAGGAAATAATACTTTTCAGATAGTACAATTTTATCTACAGTTTCTGTCCTACCTATACCTTTATCATGTTCTTATTTAAATAATTTCTCTAAGTCATGGCTGAAGAAAAAGCTAGTCTTAATGAAATGATTATATGATTTGATACAGTTATTGACTTTTTGTAAAACTGTTCATGAAAGTAATTTTTAAAAATTATGAAATTTAATTGAACTAACCTGCTTTTGATTACTTAGTTAATCTGAACCAAAAGAAGATTAGACTTAACAACTGTATATTTTAAAACAAAATTATATTAAGTGGTATATAAAAAATATTAAGTGCAGTAATATGTCGTTATGAAAGGCTAAAGGTAAGTTCATAGTTTATAATATATAACAAATTAATGATGAAACTGATACTGCTTACAGCGATATAACATAATTGCTTTGACAGAACAGATATCTACTTTGTCATTAACAGCTATATGCTCCAGGAAATTCTTGCCCGGGGCAATAGAATACAAAGTGCAGTATCTTTGCTGTTTGCTTCAGGAAATTTTTACAGACAGTTTATCTTAGCTAAAAATTTGCTCATTAGACAAATCGTTTTCTCACAAGACAAATGTTTTTTCACCTGGACAATAAACTCAATTATCAGAACAGTTTTCTTATCTAACTTTGTCTTAAGATCTGCATCTTTCTATGTGAACCAATTCTAATTTGTTCTATTGCAAACTTTGCTGACAAATCCCCTGTTTTGAATGACATGTTGAATCCATCAAACTTAATGTGCCCCAAACTAATTATCTTCTTACCTAATTTCCTATTTTGAATTATTACGACTCTACTAAGGTATAGTTCTCCCTGAAAGCTGTAAATTTTTACATTCAGGGCTACTTCATCAGTAGGCTGTTTTTCTGTGTGAGTGCTAATTTAAATACTATTGGGTATTCAACAGTGGATGACCTTGAAGATCTTACAAAAATGGCCTTTAAGGCTTAAGACTTACAAAAAACTTCATAAACTGAAGCTTCATGAGTCTGTTGCTTGGAATGATTTTCTAACCATGAGGGTGAAGTAGGTCCCGCTTTGAGTCTGAGCATCTATTTCTTTCATCAAGCTCCCAAATTCTAAGATAATTTTGTCTCCTGGAAATGAAAGAAACATTTTAAAATAATAGGCTAACCTCATAAATTTAACAAAGCTTTTTCTTTGTCTTGTGCATTTGCTTAGGCACTCAGTCAATGTTTGACGTTTTGTTGCCCCCATGAACTGTAGACAAGCTCCTCTGTCTATGAAAATTTCCAGGCAAGAATACTGGAGCAGATTGCCATTTCCTTCCCCAGGGAATCATCCCAACCCAGGTATTGAACCCACATCTCTTATGTCTCCTGAATTGACCAGCAAGTTTTTGACCACTAATGCCACCTGGGAATCCCTTTCCTTGGTCTCAGTATGGTAAAAATCTGTCATATAACATCATCATTTATTTCTTGGACTGTCCTTTCCAATTTGTTTCCAGTTTTCCAGAGGAAGTTCATAAAGAAAAAGCTAAGAATATACACATTAAATTTGTCTCAGTCCCAAGGGCCAACAAGTTCCACAGGTCTTGTCAGACTGGCATCTTTATAGAGCAAGTTTTACCTTTGGTTAACTGTCTTTTTAAAGTGACCAGATTTCTCCAAATTACAATGGCTTTTGGGGGAAATTTTTGATGACAGCACAATTATTCATTGAGAAATGTCTTATGGGAAAAATGGACAAAATTTAAGACATCAAATAGTTTATCTTTTAAAAAAAATTAAAGAAATTTCCAAAAGAAATTGAAATTACACATTTACTTTTTCAAAAGATATCTTGAAAAAGGAAATTTTAAAAAGTACAAAAGTTAATAGAAATCTTTTATATGTTGTCATTGTTAATTTTATTTGTTAACTTGGCTGGGACATGGTGGTTCAACATCATTTTGAGTATTTCTGCTGCAATGTTGAGATCAATATTTAAATTGATGGACTTCAACTAGAATAGGCTGTTCTGCATAGTGTGAGTGGGTCACATTCTATTATCTGAAGTCTTAAATAGAATAACAACAAAAAATTTACTTCCCTTGAGCAAGAGAAAATTCTGCAGCAGACAGCTTTCATACAGAACTGTAACACTGGCTCTTTCCTGGGTCTCCAACTTGCTGACCACATTGCAGATTTTGAATTTGCTGGCTTTCATAATTACATGAGCCAGTCCTTATAGTTAATCTCTATGTAAACACATCCTATAGGTTCTGGTTCTCTGCATAACCCTGACTTATGCAGTTCCTCACAGTTTGAAATTGTTCTATGCCAGATAAGAAGTGGAAAGACAAAAAAAGAAAAAAAGATAATGTGGATAGAAATGCAGGCACTCTGAGAGGGAACCAAGCACTTAATTCTATTTTCTCTCAAACTCTCCAGAAGAATTTTCTCCAAATATTAAAACACAAACAATATTTTTATTGATATACATTTTACAATGTTAATGTTAAATTCTTGCATTATCACAGAAGCTTAATCTTGTAAAGAATGACAATCTTTCTTAATAGCAACTTAATTTGTCTTAATAGCAACTTCAGACATTGCCATTATTCAGCCAATAAATCTCCCCAGTGTCCCTTCAACCAAAGAATATTATTTTTTTCTCTTCTGAAACTACACCAGTTAACTTAATAGAAATGTTTTTCTTTTGTGAATAGTTGTTTTTGTTCAGTCTCTCAGTCTTGTCTGACTCTTTGTGACCCCATGGACTACAGCACACCAAGCTTCCCTGTCGTTCAACATCTCCCAGAATTGGTTCAAACTTATCTCTATTGAGTCAGTGATACCATCCAACCATCTCATCCTCTGTCATCACTTTCTCCTCCTGCCTTCAATCTTTCCCAGCATCTCTTTGCATTCGGTGGTCAAAGTAAGCTTCAGCTTCAGCATCAGTTCTTCCAATGAACATTCAGTACTGATTTCCTTTAGGATTTACTGGTTTCATTCCCTTGTCCAAGGGACTCTCAAGAGTCTTCTCGAGCATGATATTTCAAAGGCATCAATTCTTCAGTGCTCAGCCTTTTTTATTGTCCAGCTCTCACATCCATACATGACTATTGGAAAAGCCATAGTTTTGACTATACAGACCTTGTAGGCAAAGTAATATACTTTTTAATATGCTGTTTAGGTTTGCCATTGCTTTTCCTCCAAGAAGCAAGTGTTTTTATAATTTCATGTCTGCAGTCACCATGCACTGTGATTTTGGAGCCTGAGAAAATAAAATCTGTCACTGTTTCCATTGTTTCCCCATCTATTTGCCATGAAGTGATGGGACCAGATGCTTTGGTCTTCATTTTTTGAATACTGAGTTTTAAGCCCACTTTTTCACTCTCTTCTTTCACCTTCATCAAGAGGCTCTTTAATTTCTCTTTGTTTTCTGCTATAATGGTGATATCATCTGCATCTCCAAGGTTATTGATTTTCTCCTGGCAATCTTGATTTCAGCTTGTGCTTCATCCAGCCCAGCATTTCACATAAAGTACTCTTTGCATATAAGTTAAATAAGCAGGGTTACAATTTGCAGCCTTCACTTACTCCTTTCCCAATTTTGAACAATTCATTGTTTGTAAATATAATTACTTCTTAATGTTCTCCTGGAGACTATCTTTCTTCATATAATCAAAGATTCTTTTATTTGTAATCAAGACATAAGTAATTCAAATCTTGATCTATCATTTTTCATGTGTCTAAATAAAGTCCCAATTGAAGATTTCCAAGAGTCAATCAATTTTTTTTATGATCTAAACATTCTGCTGATATTAACAGACTTTTTGTTGTTGTTCAGAAACTTAGTCATGTCCAACTCTTTGCAACCCGGTGGACTACAGCATGCCAGGCTTCCCTGTCCTTCACTGTCTCCTGGAGTTTGTTCAAACTCATGTGCATTGAATCAGTGTTGCCATCCAACCATCTCATCCTCTGTTGCCCTTTTCTCCTTATGCCTTCTATCTTTCCCAGCATCAGGGTCTTTTCCAGTGAGTCAGCTCCTGTATCAGGTGGCCAAAGTATCACTGATGTTGAATATAATGAAGTTTGGATTATCATATACATACATTTACCCAAATTGTAGATTTTCCTCTAAAACAAGAAGAAAAAGAAGGACAAAAACCAATCATTTAAAGTTTTGTAGAAAAAAATAATCATACTTTTACCAATCACTGTAACACTCATCTTCCAAGTCACAAAGCATGACAGAAAAAAGACATTGATTTTTTTCAATATTCTAGGGCCATAAAGGAGAGTAGTAATCTTCTGCTTTCTGTGATATGGAATCCAAGTAGTATTTTACCTTCAGTGTCACTTAAGCCTACACATTTCCTGACTTTATATTTGTAATCAGTTTTATATTTTAGGGCTCCCCTCATTAAGCTAAATAAGTACTTATTGGCCTTTTTCTTAGAAAACTACATTATACCTGCAGAATCATGCCTCAGAATTTTACTAAGACACTCTCCATTTTTCACGAGACAGTTATGGTAAATTTCCCCATGATTTTCTTGTCAAACATATGAATCCATTTTCATTATGTTCTGTTGATAATATGGTGCCAAGATTTATTTTATGTATGTAATCAGGTTGCAAAGAACATAATGTTTTAAGAAAAAGTTATACTTTGTCAAGCAAAAGATATGGCTTATCCCAAGACCTAATATATTCTAAGAATGAAAATCTTTCCCTTATGAGAGCTTTGATATCATTAAAATTTCATTCATTCTGGTCCAGAAGTAATTAGAAGATTCCTTGGTCACATGGATCCAATATAAGCAGTAGGTTCATTATTTTTTTTAATTACTCTGTATGTGTATAATTTAACCAAGTTTTCAATAACTAAAACTCCTAAGCAGGAAAATACATTTTATGATTTAAAATAAGCCCTTCAATAATTTCTCTTCGATTCATAAATAATCTGGACAAGCCTGTGGTGTTCTGACTTGACTTTTGGGGAGTGATCAGCTCAGTTCAGTTCAATAGCTCAGTTGTCTCCGACTCTTTGAGATCCCATGAACCGCAGCAAGCCAGGCCTCCCTGTCCATCACCAACTCCTGGAGTCCACTCAAACCCATGTCCATTGAGTCGGTGATGCCATCCAGCCATCTCATCCTCTGTCGTCCCCTTCTCCTCCTGCCCCCAATCCCTCCCAGCATCAAGGTCTTTTCAAATGAGTCAGCATCAAGTGGCCAAAGTACTGGAGTTTCAGCTTCAACATCAGTCCCTCCAATGAACATCCAGGACTGATCTCCTTTAGGGTGGACTGATTGGATCTCCTTGCAGTCCAAGGGACTCTTAAGAGTCTTCTCCAACACCACAGTTCAAAAGCATCAATTTTTCTGTGCTTATCCTTCTTTATAGTCTAACTCTCACATCTATACATGACCACTGGAAAAACCATAACCTTGACTAGATGGACCTTTGTTGACAAAGTCATGTCTCTGCTTTTCAATATGTTGTCTAGGTTGATCATAACTTTCCTTTCAAGGAGTAAGCATCTTTTAATTTCATAGCTGCAATCACCATCTGCAGTGATTTTGGAGCCCAAAAAGTCAGCTACTGTTTCCCCATCTATTTACACCAATAATTTATTTCAGCATTCTCTTTACTCAGTGGCAAAAGCCTACCTACCCTGTTTCACAGCAATACTAGCTTTTCTCAAATAATGGAAGTTTCTATGAAGTGGGATTTAGATTTTCTCTTAAACTTGATGGATCCCCATTCTGAACAATCTTTGTTCTCATCTAAAAGCTCAATATTAATCAGTGAATAAGTATATCACCTATAAAATTCTTATTACTCCTTCACACATTTCCAAGCATCAGTGAAAATTTTCAAATCATGGCACCTTATTTCCATACTCTGAATTATAGGAAACAAATAACTGACTGGAATCTGCCAAGAATTATCATTCACACTCTAAACATAGTTATTTTTAAAATTCCTATAGAAAATTCATATACAATATTTTTTGTTAATGAGTCTAGTCTTAATCTCAGAACAGGAAATTTTCAAGTTTTATTAAAACAGAGGTCACATTATCCACAGTATATGACCCTTTGAGTGAGTGAGTGAGTGAGTGAAGTCGCTCAGTCGTGTCCGAATCTTTGCGACCCTGTGGACTGCAGCCCGCCAGGTTCCTCTGTCCATGGGATTCTCCAGGCAAGAATACTGGAGTGGGTTGCCATTCCCTTCTCCATGTATGACCCTTTACTTGAGACTAAATAAGCCTAGATGGCATAATACACTGCACATCATGGATCTTGACAAATGACTAGAGATCAGAGAGCTAACATTTATTGTAATAGCAGACATTTTTTTGCATGTAATATTTAATTCTGTACTGCTTTGGAAACAGCATACATTCTTGATATCACTAGGAATTCCAATTTGGATTATCCAGTAGATTAAAGAACTCTTTATGCTCTGATACTTTTGCAGTAGGTAGTCATTATACAATTAGAAGTCTGCACACAAAGGGATGACTTGAAGGCAAAGGGAAAAGTTTTAAGTAATTGCTATGAAAGACAGGAGCTTTAATTAAGATCTTGGGCCTCTTAGCACTCCAGAAAGTTAATTCTTTAAAGAATTTCCAAGAAGCTATTAAGGTATGCCAGTGACTGGTAACCACAGTTTAAAAAAAAAAAAAAAAGGAATAAGAAAACATAAGAAATACTGGGAGGCTTAAGTATCACTTTATATTACATGAAAATAACTTTGTATTCCCTCAAAAACACTTGCAATGATTTTACACTGACTTTTCTACCACAGCAAAGACAATTAGGGTATTATATCAAGCAATATCAAAGTGTTATTGGTTATATCAACCAATGTCAAAGTGTTATCAGACCAAAATCTTTGTGTTATGCCTCCTTTGTTATCACCATTATCCTGGTAAACCTGTAAAGATGGGATATGGACAAGAATCTTAGGACACCTCAGAGTACATTCAAATGAGTTTCACAATGCATTCACTGCAATAAATTTTTATATATGTCTTGGTCACTGTTGGCTTGTTTACAAGATAGATTGAAAGTTTTACTTGATGGGAGGCTATTGGTTTCATGTTAATGTTAGCAAAAATATTGCTTTATTCCTCATCAGAAGATTTCCAGTCTCTCTCTCTCCAGTGAAAGGAGTGCCAATTTTGAGTGACTGGTATTACACAGAATTGAATAGTCTTGTTACATACTCAGAAATTTCCATGTCCAAACTGTACTCAATCTTCAAAAAAGTTGGAAAGAACAAATGTATTGGGTTGACAAAAAGATCTGTTCAGTTTTTTGTTTTTGTTTTTGTTTTCCCCCCCAGAAGATGGATTTAGCAGCACTTAGTTGTCTTTAACTTCATTCAAAACAATTTTGTTAGATTTTATTGTGACCGTGGTCATATCAGAATGCACTTACAAAAATAGAGAAAAAAAGTTATCAAAAATGGTGCATTTTAGTGTAGCCATTTTCATATTGAGGATGGAAGAAAAAAGCAACATTTTTGGCATATTATGCTTTATTATTTCAAGAAAGGTAAACATGCTACTGAAATGCAAAAATAACAATAAAGCTTTTGAACAAAAATATTTGTTTCATGTATAAAGAAGATCTTATAACTAATTGAACATGTCAAAAGTTGTGAGAAATCTCATGTTGGAGATTTCTTGCTGGATGATGCTCCACGGTGGGGTAGACCATTGAAGATAATCAAACTGAGACATTATTTGAGAACAGTCAACCTTACATCATGTGGGAGATAGCCAACATACTCAAAATATCCAAATAAAGTGTTGAAAATAACTTGCGCCAGTTTAGTTATGTCAGTCACTTTGATGTTTGGATTCCACATAGGTGAAAAACAAAAACAAAAACTTCCTGACATTATTTCTGCATGTGATTCTCTACTGAATGAAAATGTTTCATTTTTAAAACAAATTATGATGAGTAATGAAAAGTGGACAATGTACAATAAAGTGGAATGGAAGAGATTTCAGAGCAAATGAAATAAACAGCCACAAACCACATCAAAGCCTAGCAGAAATCCTAACAGAAATCAACCCTGAATATTCATTGGAAGGACTAATGCTGAAACTGGAGCCTCAATACTTTGGCCACCTAATGTGAAGAGCCAACTTTAGAAAAGACCCTGATGCTGGGAAGGACTGAAGGCAAAAGAAGGAGGTGGAAGAGAATGAGATGGTTAGATAGTATCACTGACTCAATAAACAGGAATTTGAGCAAACTCTGGGAGGCAGTGAAGGACAAGGAAGCCTGGCATGTTGCAGTCCATGGGGTCATGTGCTTCTCCCAGTTAAACTAAATGAAGACAGCACTCGATGAAAAGCATCCAGAATTAGTCAATAGAAATCACCCTCCATCAGAATAATATAAGACTGCATGCTTCATTGATGACCTGGCAAGAAATATTTATAGCTTGGCTGGAAAGTTCTGGTTCAATGGCAATATTCACCAAACCGTGCACCTTCATATTTTTATTTATTTCAGTTTTTACAGACTTTTCTTATTAGAAGAAAAATCCAATCCCTGGAAGACTGTAAAAGGCACACAGAAGAATTCTTTAGTCAAAAAGACAAAAAGATTTGGTAAGATGGAATTATGAAGTGGCCTGAAAAATGGCAGAAGATAGAGGAACAAAATGGTGACTGTTGTTGAGTTGCTAAGTCATGTCCAACACTATAACCCCATGGACTGCAACATGCCAGGCTTCCTTGTCCTTCACTGCCTCCCAGAGTTTGCTCAAATTCCTGTTTATTGAGTCAGTGATACTATCTAACCATCTCATTCTCTTCCACCTCCTTTTTTTGCCTTCTGTCCTTCCCAGTATCAGGGTCTTTTCTAAAGTTGGCTCTTCACACCAGGTGGCCAAAGTATTGAGGCTCCAGTTTCAGCATTAGTCCTTCCAATGAATATTCAGGGTTGATTTTTGTTAGGATTGATTGCTTTGATCTCTTTGCATTTCAAGGGACTCTCAGGAGTCTTCTTGAGCACCTCTATTTGAAATTATCAGTTCTTTAGTGTGCAGCCTTCTTGATGGCCCAACTCTCACATCCATTAATGATTACTGGAAAACACATAGCTCTGACTATATCACTTTGTATGCAAAGAGATGTCTCTGGCTTTTAATATATTATGTTTTTCATAACTTTCTTTCCAAAGAGCAAGTGTCTTTTAAATTTCTGGCTGCAGTCACCATCTGCAGTGGTTTTTGAACCTAAGAAAATAAAACCTATCACTATTACCAATTTTTCCCCTTTTATTTGCATAGAAATGATGGGACAGGATTCCATTTTCTTCATTTTTGGAATGTTGTTTTAAGCCATTTTTTTCACTCTCCTCTTTCACCCTCATGAAGAGGCTCTTTAGTTCCTGTTCACTTTCTGCCATTGAGTGGTATCACCTGAATATCTGAGGTTGTTGATATTTCTCCTAGTAATCTTGATCCCAGCATGTGATTCATCTAGCCCAGCATTTTGCATGGTATACTCTGCATATAAGTTAAATATGAATGAGCAGGGTGACAGTATACAGGCTTGTTACACTCCATTTCCAATTTTGAATGACTCCAGTGTTCCATGTCTGGTTCTAACTGTTGCTTCTTGACCTGCATATAGGTTTCTCAGGCAACAGGTTAGGTGGCCTGGTATTCCCATCTCTTTAAGAATTTTCCAGTTTGTTGTGACACACGATCAAAGGCTTTATCATAGTCAATTAAGCAGATGTAGATGTTTTTCTGGAATTCCCTTGAAGTGAATACTTTCTTCAATAAAGTTCTTGGTGAAAATAAAAAATATGTCTTTAATTTTTTCTTAAAAATTTGAAGAAAATTTTTGGCCAACCCAATATTTCATAAGTGAAATTTATAAAGCACTTAAAAAAATCTTGATCTTCCATGGCATAAGATTTGTTATTGGTTTTCATGTAAAAAAGTAATAACAAAAACACCTTCCATTATTCATCTTCTCTCAGCTAGTAAGATCACTCTGATAATAAACCTGCTCCATTGCAAATAGACTTGGCCAACTCCTGCAAAGAACTTGTGTAAAATACCTCTTTTTAATGGGAGTGTAGCCAAACTTTCCTCAGCATTGTTTTAACAACCTTCACACAGCTTAAGTTCTAGAAATCTGATATTCTGGAAGAGAATTTAAAGATAAAACTGCTTGCAAATGTCTATGGAAAGAATATTGCCAATATGTGAGAAAAACTTAATGAGGTTGGTCTTTGGAATCACTACAATTCATTTAAGGGACACAACCATCCTCAGATTAGTAGAAGGATGCACACTTTATACCAAGAATTCTTGAAATTTTCCAGAAACAGAAACTTTTAGGCTCGTGTGTAAACCAGAAGTTTCTTCCCAAGATTCAGATGACTAAAACAGCAGAGTATCAAGTTTAAGGTGCAGTAATATTCTTTATTCCAATAAATATTTTATTTATCTTTGCTGGTTTAACATTCTGGTTTCAACAGACTTTAACTCTTAACCATGATACCCAAGATGTTTTTCTCTAAATACTCCTTACTACATTTCTAGTTACTCTCTGATATACGTCTAATATCTGGCTACTGTTTACTTATAGTTTGGCTAGATCTAAAACATGGAGAAGGCAATGGCAACCCACTCCAGTACTTTTGCCTGGAAAATCCCATGGACGGAGGAGCCTGATAGGCTGCAGTCCATGGGTTGCTAAGAGTCGGACACGACTGAGCGACTTCACTTTCACTTTTCACTTTCATGCATTGGAGAAGGCAATGGCAACCCACTCCAGTGTTCTTGCCTGGAGAATCCCAGGGGCGGGCGAGCCTGGTGGGCTGGCGTCTATGGGGTTGCACGGAGTCGGACATGACTGAAGCAACTTAGCAGCAGCAGCAACAGATCTAAAACACAATCAACTTTTTGGTGCGTGTGTGTGTGTGTGTGTGTGTGTGTGTGTATATATATATATATATATATATATATATATATATATATATGTATTCCTTAGAGTGTTATCTAACTTTATGGTAATGAAACAGTAGTTCCAAATTTAACCTTCTAAATTAGCAAACACAATTTTAGAAGCCAACATCACAAAAAGATAGGTGAACACAAATTTCCCTGTAATACATCATATAAGGAAAACGTCTGGGTATGTTTTGTAAGAGTTGTTTCTTTAACCAAACTTTCATAAATATTCAACTTGGAAAAAAAATTACAAAAGATATTATATATCTATTGAAGCTTTCTCACTTTTATGGACTTTGAAAGGAAGTCCATAAAAGAATCTCACTATTTATCTAGATTTTATAACTCAGATTGTCTGGCATCTGACTTCTCTTGTTGAATAATATTGAAAATGTACAATACTAATTTGCTACCTTTAATGGATATTTTTCTAAAAACTAGTTAGATGGCCCTCAACTGCTGGTATTAGATTTTTAGTACCAAAGCCTTTAGGTTACTACAGACAATAGGCATTTGCCAACATTCCTGATAGTCTCATATTTAATAAACCCTGGGTCTAATTTTCCATATTGATTTCACCTATCAAAAAACAAAATAAGGGATAGAGATTATATAATGACCTAATTCAAGATGGAAAATATCTAGCCCTTGATCTGTGGCCCCTTATCCCCGAAAGAAAGGAATTCTGGACTGTATTCTATTCTCTTTATTTCATGCTTTACAAAGGGCCCAGAAAATGAGGAAATATTCTTCCTCTGGTGATTTAGATCATGATCAAAGCAAGGCAAGATCACTGAGGCCAGAGAACTACTTGACATAGGTATTTATTAGATTTGACAAACGCCCAGCAAAACATCCATAGATAAAATGCTAACTTCTTAAGAAGGAATATGTGTCATCTTAGGGAAAGAATGCAATCAATACTTGGATTCTGACACCTTCTTGTTATCTTCTGTGACACAAAAGAAGATCTAAGATAACAAATAAATAATTAAGCTAGGTTTTTTGGCTAATACCCTATATCTGTTTCTGCATTCTCTTCAAGATGGATAGAATTGTTTCGTTTGTTATAATATGGGCACTCTTGATTCTCAGTTTACAAGTGAATAAAAGTTGATTGAATTCAGTTCCAAATAGGCAATGACACAAAGCTGAGATTGAGAACAGAGCCCAGAAGCATCATTACAACTGTTGGGACTCAGATTTGGGAATATCTGTGTCAACATAAATGGCTGCTCAGAGTAATTCTCACCCAGGCAGTAAGGCTATCAATCATGAAAAAACTTCACTATTTCTCTTAGGAAATGGTTAGAAACCTTTTTTTTTTTTTTTTTTTTTTTAACATGCAGTTTGTTCATCTGAGAAAATGAGTATCTAACCATGATAGTCTGTAATTCTGTATAAATAGTTCACTTAAAATTTATAAAAACAGCTCATTACAAATTGCCTTAGAGCTTTTACCTCACAAGCCTAAAGTATTGTGTCATATACTTTGATATAACAACATTTCCTGCCCTAAGACACCTTTTAAACACTTTGAGTCAGATCTTAAATTCTTATAAATAAAATTTACTATCTGTTTGCTTTTGCCACACTCCTTAGTATATATTATATATATTTATGATATATTATGGAATATTATTCAGCTTTAAAGAAGAAGAAAATCCTGCCATTTCTAACAACATGGATGAATGTATAGGGCATCATGCTAAGTGAAAAAAGCCAGACACAAAAAAATGAATACTGTGTGGTACCACCTATATCTGAAATCTAAAAAGAAATGAAAAAGTTAAACTCATAGATGCAAAGAGCAGACTGGTGGTTACCAGGGTTGGAAGAGGGATGGGAATAGGAAGATGTTGGTACAAGGATACAAATTTTCAGGCTTAAGGTGAATAAGGTATGAAGATCTAATGTATAACACAGTGACTGTAGTTGATTATATTATATATTTGAAATTTTTTAGGAGAGTAGAACTTAAGTACTCTCACACACACGCACAAAAGTAAATATGTGACCGCTGTGATAATTCATTTAAGGGGGATTCTTTTCATAATATTTATGTACATCAAAACACCATGTTGTACACTGCAAATATGTTACAATTTAATTTGTAGTTACACTTCAATAGGATTTCCCCAGAGGCTCAGCAGTAAAGAATCCACCTGCCAATTTGGGAGACGTAGGCTCAATCTTTGGGTACCAAAGATCTCCTGGAGGAGGAAATGGCAACCCGCTTCAGTATTCTTGCCTGGGAAATCTCATGGACAGAGGAGATTATGGGATTGCAAGGAGTCAGACATGACTTAGAGATTGAATAACAACAACAACACACCTCAATAAAGCTAAAGAAATAAAAAATTTCATGAGACTCTAGCTTGGAATTACAGATGATATAAAGACAAATCCCTTATGATTATACAGTAGAAGTGAGAAATAGATTTAAGGGACTAGACCTGATAAATAGAGTGCCTGATGAACCATGGACAGAGGTTCATGACATTGTACAGAAGACAGGGATCAAGACCATCCCAATGGAAAATAAATGCAAAAAAGCAAAATTGTTTTCTGGGGAGGCCTTACAAATAGCGGTGAAAAGAAGAGAAGCAAAAATCAAAGGAGAAAAGGGAAGACACAAGCATCTGAATGCAGACTTCCAAAAAATAGCAAGGAGAGATAAGAAAACCTTCCTCAGTGATCAATGAAAAGAAATAGAGAAAAACAACAGAATGGGACATACTAGAGATCTCTTCAAGAAAATTAGAGATACCAAAGGAACAATTCATGCAAAGATGGGCTCGTTAATGACAGAAATGGTATGGACCTAACAAAAGCAGAAGATATTAAGAAGAGGTGGCAAGAATACACAGAAGAACTATACAAAAAAGATATTCACTACCAAGATAATCATAATGGTGTGATCACTCACCTAGAGCCAGATATCCTGGAATGTGAAGTCAAGTGGTCCTTAGAAAGCATCACTACAAACAAAGCTAGTAGAGGTGATGGAATTCCATTGGAGCTATTTCAAATCCTGGAAGATGATGCTATGAAAATGCTGAACTCAATATACCAGCCTATTTGGAAAACTCATCAGTGGTCACAGGACTGGAAAAGGTCAGTTTTCATTCCAATCCCAAAGAAAGGCAGTGCCAAAGAATGCTCAAACTACTGCACAATTGCACTCTTCTCACACGCTAGTGAAGTAATGCTCAAAATTCTCCAAGCCAGGATTCAGCAATATGTGAACCGTGAACTTCCAGATGTTCAAGCTGGTTTTAGAAAAGGCAGAGGATCCAGAGATCAAATTGCCAACATCCGGTGGATCATGAAAAAAAGAAGAGAGTTCCAGAAAAAACAACTATTTCTGCTTTATTGAGTATGTCAAAGCCTTTGACTATGTGGATCACAATAAACTGTGGAAAATTCTGAAAGAAATAGGAATACCAGACCACATGACCTGCCTCTTGAAAAACCTATATGCAGGTAGGAAGCAACAGTTAGAACTGGACATGGAACAACATACTGGTTCCAAATAGGAAAATGAGTACGTCAAGGCTATATATTGTCACCCTGCTTATTTAACTAATATGCAGAGTACATCATGAGAAACGCTGGGTCGGAAGAAGCACAAGCTGGAATCAAGATTGCCAGGAGAAATATCAATTACCTCAGATATGCAGATGACACCACCCTTACGGTAGAAAGTGAAGAGGAACTAAAAAGCCTTTTTATGACAGTGAAAGAGGAGAGTGAGAGTTGGCTTAAAGGCCAACATTCAGAAAACTAAGATCATGGCGTCTGGTCCCATGGGGAAACAGTGGAAATAGTGTCAGACTTTTTTTGGGAGGCTTCAAAATCACTGCAGATGGTGATTGCAGCCATGAAATTAAAAGACGCTTACTCCTTGGAAGGAAAGTTATGACCGACCTAGATAGTATATTGAAAAGCAGAGACATTACTTTGCCAACTAAGGTCCGTCTAGTCAAGGCTATGGTTTTTCCAGTGGTCATGTATGGATGTGAGGGTTAGACTATGAAGAAAGCTGAGTGCCGAAGAATTGATGCTTTTGAACTGTGGTATTGGAGAAGACTCTTGAGAGTCCCTTGGACTGCAAGGAGATTCAACCAGTCCATTCTAAGGAGATCAGTCCTGGGTGTTCATTGGAAGAAATGATGCTAAAGTTGAAACTCCAGTACTTTGGCCACCTCATGCGAAGTGTTGGCTCGTTGGAAAAGACTCTGATGCTGGGAGGGATTGGGGGCAGGAGGAGAAGGGGACGACAGAGGATGAGATGGCTGGATGGCATCACCAACTCGATGGACATGAGTTTGAGTGAACTCCAGTAGTTGGTGATGGACAGGGAAGCCTGGCGTGCTGCAATTCATGGGGTCGCAAAGAGTCAGACACTACTGAGTGACTGAACTGAACTGAACTGAAAGACATTATATTTTTCTAGTGACTGCAAGTAGGTGAAAGTGAGGCCATTAATAAAATTAATGTAATATAGGAGAAAATGCAGGTTTGGAGGGAAAATTATTTTACAATTTGTATCAGCTTTGAAATATCTACATTGCATGCAGTTGGCCACATGAGCTGGGTTGTTTAATAGATTGGATGGGAGATAACAAGTTTAGAACTATCAATAAAAGGTTAACTGTGATTGTGAAGGAAATTAGAAATTAGGACAATAATATAGCATTCTGGGGACAACAGATTGATGACTAGGTACTAAAGGAAAATTATATATATATATATATATATATATGTATATGTATATGTATATATATACACACATGCCCTGAAGGTAAAGCTAGAGCAATGAATGTGTGGCAGACTTTGCTCATCAGGCTTCATGCCACAGAAACATATTTAGAACTTACTTGAGAAAAAGTGATGCCTCTTTGCCTTATGATGATTTTATAATTGAGCTTGGGGAAAACTAAATATGCACTACAGCTAGCAGAGATAGAAAGTGAGGCAGACATGTGGGATGGGAGGCATGCTGTTTTAACACAGGGAAGCAAAAATGTGGGTCTGCTCTAGAGCAGTGTATAGAAAACCAAGCAGAGATTTGAGCCAGCTTGTTCAGTATAGGAACGCAGCTAAAAATTGGTGTTCAATTTACTCTATCTGTATAACCTTCAGTTTAGTTCAGTCGCTCAGTCGTGTCTGACTCTTTGCGACCCCATGAATCACAGCACGCCAGGCCTCCCTGTCCATCACCAACCCCCGGAGTTCATTCAGACTCATGTCCATCGAGTCAGTGATGCCATCCAGCCATCTCATCCTCTGTCGCCCCTTCTTCTCCTGCCCCCAATCCCTCCCAGCATCAGAGTCTTTTCCAATGAGTCAACTCTTCGCATGAGGTGGCCAAAATACTGGAGTTTCAGCTTTAGCATCATTCCTTCCAAAGAAATCCCAGGGCTGATCTCCTTCAGAATGGACTGGTTGGATCTCCTTGCAGTCCAAGGGACTCTCAAGAGTCTTCTCCAACACCACAGTTCAAAAGCATCAATTCTTCGGTGCTCAGTTTTCTTTACAGTTCAGCTCTCACATCCATACATGACCACTGGAAAAACCATAGCCTTGACTAGACGGATCTTTGTTGGCAAAGTAATATTTCTGCTTTTCAATATGGTATCTAGGTTGGTCATAACTTTTCCATTTCCATGGTACAACCTTATTCCATTTCAAATTTCCCCAATTGTTTCTCCCCTATATTTACTTGATTTACATTATATTTATACATTATATATTTATATATATATTTACATTATATTTACTGGATTAACATTATATATATTTAATGTATATTTAATGTATATTTATATTAAGCTTTCTCTTAGAGTTGAAATAAATTACAGCTTGCAATTTGTTATACTGTAAACAATAAAACCTCATATAAGCAATAGAGTGTATAAAATAATAATATTTAACAAAATTAGCATTTAGTAGTAAAATATACAATTATAGAACAAATTTTAAGGTGTTCTTTGCCCTTTCCTGAGTCAACCCCTTGGTGGAGAGGAAACTGGTAGAATAGTGTGAAGCTATAGAAATGCTAGATCAGATATTAGAAATTCAAACCCCCCAAATAATAAATATTCACTTTCTCACTTCCTAAATAATAGACAAGAAACAGACAAACTGTGAGACTTTATTTGGAATTACAAAATTTTCAAATCTCTGTGTCTGTCCTGGCTAACTGGCATATTAAAGTTTAATATACATCCAGGAACGGAATATAGAAGACATGATGATGAAATAAAAAGGACAAATCCCACCTCTCATTATGTTAGTGTACTCAAGAAAAGGGAGAAGCAGCTAATGGCAAACAGATTGTAATCTCTTAAGAGAAATTTTAAAAAAAGTTCAGTTTCAATACTATGCAGGAAAATTTTTCAATGGCTTTGGCAGGAGAATGCAATTGAGGTGACTTTTGTTCTTCATGTCCAGCATGCAGTGTACAGGGAATGTAGTTTCCAACATCTCTAAGAAACACAGAGGAAGAGAGAGGTTTGTGGTGAAGATACAAGAACATCTAAAGCAGAAGCATGTACTAGGAACTCAGATGCTAACTTTGGATGAAATGGTATTTTCCCCTAGAGCTAGAAGTGTCATTCTGAAGCAAAAAGAGGATCCAGAAGACATAGATTTGTACACCTGATTTATCTTGCTCCAAACCAAGATATATTAGATAAACAACTACAGAAGAGTCAGCCACTCACCAACTTGGTTAGGAGCAGCACCAGGTGAGGCTAGAAATATTTGAAATATTTGAAAATATCAGAAATATTCATGACATTTAAACACAGAGTAAATTTCCTAAAGATACCAAGAAAATATTTACCTGTTATCATTTACCTGTGGTGGTGGTTTAGTCGCTAAGTTGGGTCCAACTCTTGCAGTTCATGGAGTGTAGCTGCCAGGCTCCTCTGTCCATGGAATTCTCTAGGCAAGAATACTGGAGTGGGTTGCCATTTCCTTCTCCAAGGAATCTTTCTAACCCAGGAATTGAACCCAAGTCTCCTGAATTGCAAGTAGATTCTTTACTGACTGAGCTATGAAGGAAGCCCAGAAAATATTAGGTGCAACTAAAGTTACTGGATAGATCTTAGTAATATTTTGTCATTTTTCTTCAACTATTCTATGTTAGACAGGAAGTTAGGCATGAACACTGATGGGTGACCTAGCCAAGAAGGTTGCAAGTTGACCTTTATATCCCACCACAGATATACCCTAATGTGGCCCAGGCGACTTCACAGATATGCTACAAAACAACTGCAATGTGCTTGTGCATGCTAAGTTGCTTCAGTTGTGTCCAACTCTATGTGACCTTATGGACTAGAGCCCACCAGGCTCCCTTGTCCATGGAATTCTCCAGGTAAGAATACTGGAGGGGATTGCCATGTCCTCATCCAGGGGAACTTCCTGACCCAGGGATCGAACCCACATTTCTTAATGTCTCCTGCATTGGCAGGCTAGTGTCACCTGGGAAGCCCACAAAGTAACCAGAGACTTCTCCAACTCCAGCACGTACACCCCTGATGCATAGCACACAGCTGCTGTGTCCTCAAGTGACCTTAGGCAGCCAGGAGCCTATTAAGTGTTCATAAATATTCTGTATATACACATATCTGATTGCAATAGACTGAATTATGGGAAAGACATGGGCAGTAGAGCCAGTTGTTATGTAACACCTGATTATCAATCAAAATTGTCAGTCCATACCTGCTTAAATGAATATATAAAAGCCATCTTGAAAACCCCTATATCATTAGGGGGCCAGTGCCTTTCTTTGGCCCTTGAGGGCCCTCTCCCTTGAGGTGCTGTTTCTGTTCTTCCCTTAATAAACTTGTTTACTCCATGGGTAAGACCTCAGATTCTTCTTTGTATCCTTACCAAGACCAGAGGCCAACAAGAGAGGGTCCTCTTTGACCCTTCCCCTACTTGATAACATCTATCTGGTGAAATTCATAATGAAGAACAGACTAACAAATAGGAAGTTATTTTTAAGGAAGGAAATATTTCTTTATAAACTGAGTGGATTGTGAATCCTGCTATGTATTTTTCTTCCTTGGTTCTTGCATAATTCATGCAATTCATAAAATATATTAAAGATACCAATATTTTCACTTTTAGAATGAATTATATCAAGTTCACAAATTGGAAGCAATAAGTAATCAAAAGTTTGTTTTGCCTCTACCAAGTTTCAAGGAAAATTCAATATTGTAATTGCAAGTAAATTTATGTTTCTGGCAAATTAATAGCTTTCTGAAAAGTAGATACAGTGATCTTTCTGTCCACATGGAATTATCTATTTCAGGAATCTGTACTTTAAATCTAATAATCTGGGAATGGGGCAATGAGGGGAAAGTATTATAGAATAGAATAACTCTGTGAATTTCAATTGCTCTTTTTTTTTTTTTCCTATTTCAAAAAGCAATTTATCTAGGACAGTTTTAGCTAAGCCAGGTTCTTATCAATTTCCATTATTGGTAAGGAAGAAGCTGTATTTTATTATAACATGTCACAAAATATTTGAATATGAAGTCAAACTGCTTTCTTTGCAATTATTCTTCAAGATCATCAATCCACTATCTTTTGTCACTGCCATCAGCATGGGATCTGAGGAAACAAGATGAAGAGAAGTTATATTTTGGCATCTAGAAATTTACATTCACTTTTAAATAATAATATAATTTTACATCTTCTAAAAAAGCAAAATTTTCAAAATAAAGAGAAAAAGAAAGAAAGGAAGCAAGGAATAAAGGTAGGTCTTAAGCATTTTAGAGGCATCTACTTATGTGAAAGTAATGAACTAAGAACACATAGTGTTTATATTATTTAGGTAATTCATAAGAATGTACTTAAAATTTATATTTATAGAGTCATTCGATTAAGTTTTTCTAAAGGGTATACTTTGCTCAACTGTCTCTATGTATTTACTGTCACATTTTGTAGCTAAATAGACACAAATTACCCCACAAATTGTCCCAAGTTAGTTGTACACAGATATATAGAGGAGAAAATACAGATTGCTCTTTTGAAAATATCATTTGTGATGACTAGAAAGAAGGCTTCTATAATTGCTCTAATCTTTGTATTCTAGCATAGCCTTCTGTGAGGAACTCATGATCCTTTATATAAGACAAAAATTGAATGTTGCCAAGATATCTTACCCTGAAGCTGCCTCCATTTATTTGTATGCTTACCTTAAAATACCAACTGTCAGAAACCCCAGAGATAGACCCAAGTGTACTTATGGATGTTTTATTTGCCAAGGAAATTGTTGTGTTTGAAGGGAAAGATGGGAGAAAAACAGTTGAATGAAACATTTGATAATACTAATGAATTAAATCTAGAAATAGTGATATGATTGATATAAATATCACCAGTTCCCAATTGTGTTTGCTGACTTTATGTAAGAATCAGATAGTAGAAAACACAATTTGAAGAGTCAGAAAGCCTCTTCAACTTACAACACTGAATTTGTTCTTTATGTTAAATAAGTGTTTTCAGTTCAGTTCAGTTCAGTCGCTCAGTCGTGTCTGACTCTTTGCGACCCCATGAAATGCATCTGAATGTAGAGTTCCAAAGAACAGCAAGGAGAGATAAGAAAGCCTTCCTCAGTGATCAATGCAAAGAAATAGAGGAAAACAATGGAATGGGAAAGACTTGAGAGCTCTGGTGCCATTCAATTCAGTTCAGTTCCGTTCAGTCGCTCAGTCGTGTCCAACTCTTTGTGACCCCATGAATCGCACCACGCCAGGCTTCGCTGTCCATCACCAATCCTCGGAGTTCACTCAGACTCACATCCATCTAGTCAGTGATGCCATCTAGCCATCTCATCCTCTGTTGTCCCCTTCTCCTCCTGCCCCCAATCCCTTCCAGCATCAGAGTCTTTTCCAATGAGTCAACTCTTTGCGTGAGGTGGCCAAAGTACTGGAATTTCAGCTTTAGCATCGTTCCCTCCAAAGAAATCCCAGGGCTGATCTCCTTCAGAATGGACTGGTTGGATTTCCTTGCAGTCCAAGGGACTTTCAAGAGTCTTCTACAACACCACAGTTCAAAAGCATCAATTCTTCGGTGCTCAGGTTCTTCACAGTCTAACTCTCACATCCATACAAGACCACTGGAAAAACCATAGCTTTGACTAGACAGACCTTTGTTGGCAAAGTAATGTCTCTGCTTTTCAATATGCTATCTAGGTTGGTCATAACTTTTCTTCCAAGGAGTAAGCGGTGCCATTACTTCATGGCAAATAATGGGGAAACTGGAAACAGTGCCTGAATTTATTTTTGGGGCCTCCAAAATGAACTGGTGGTGACGATAGCCATGAAATTAAAAGACACTTACTCCTTGAAAGGAAAGTTATGACTAACCTAAACAGCATGTTAAAAAGCAGAGACATTACTTTGCCTACAAAGGTCCATCTCATCAAGGCTATGGTTTTTCCAGTAGTCATGTATGGATGTGAGAGTTGGATTGTAAAGAAAGCTGAGTGCTGAAGAATTGATGCTTTTAAACTGTGATGTTGAAAAGGCTTCTTGAGAGTCCCTTGGACTTCAAGGAGATCCAACCAGTCCATCCTAAAGAAAATCAGCCCTGAATATTCATTGGAAGGACTCTTATTGAAGCTGAAACTCCAATACTTTAGCCAGCTGATGTGAAGAGCTGACTCATTTGAAAAGACCCTGATGCTGGGAAAGATTGAAGGCAGGATGAGAAGGCAACAACAGAAGATGATATGGTTGGTTGGCATCACTGACTCAATGAAGATGAGTTTGAGTAAACTTTGGGAGTTGGTTATGGACAGAGAGGTCTAGGGTGCTGCTGTCCATGGGGTCGTGAAGAGTTTGACACTACTGAGTGGCTGAACTGAACTGAAGAGATTATTAAATCCATTTTATTCCAAATAAGCACAAAGAAATCATCAACTTTTAAGAATGCAATGTCAACTTTCCCAAGCTCAAACATGTATTGACTGTAAATTTAAATTAATTTTAATTTTTTTGTTTTTGTTTTTGAAGGCAGCCATTTGTAATGTTCATGTTGAATAAAATTCCATCAGTTATGACATACTACTTGCAGGGCTAAAATAATGAAATTCATGTCCACCAGGGACATAAAACATCAATATGTTTGCTTTACAGTCATTTACTTTCTCTATATATGCACATATACATTGCAAATATTAATGAGGTTTCTTTCTTTCATAATAATTATGATATATGCAAACATAAACTATACACAAATACATATGTTTATGTGCATTTATAACATATTCCTTTATATTATCCAGATTGTCATTTTTAAGGGACTTAGAAGTTTTTGCTAAAAGCTGGTCAAGACCCATTCAGTCCAGAATTTTTGAAAACCTTCTAAAATTACTTTTAAAATATCAGGCTAAAAGCAAAAAAGAAATTAAGGGGAGAGAAGTGGTAAAGGGAGAAAAAAAATGATTATCATTTTGAAAGATATTTTCCTTTTGCTAATTACAAATTCTTAGTTATAAAATCAGAACCTATGGTTTGTAATAATGAAAAAAGTGATTTTAATTGAGTGCCTACTACTTACTATTAATAATTTAGCTGTATAGAAAGTGAAATGATTCACGACCCCTTGAGTACAGATCAAAGTAAGTATAATGGCAAGCAGAGATCTAAAAATCAGTTTTTTTACTGATAAGAATAGAGAACCCAGTCTAGCTACAAAGATACAACCAATATCTTCCTCTCCAATCTTGATTTTTAGATGGTGCATCTAATGGAATGTTTGGGAGTACAACACAGAAACATAGAAATGCCTCCCACAGACTTCTCGCATGGGAAGAGAGAAATTATTTGTCTCTAGATCTTCTTGTAGAATCTATAAGGTCTAGCCACATATCCTCAAAAATATAACAAGGTCTGGAAATACCATCCAACTCTTTGAATAGAGCGACACAATACAGATAAACAAATTAGTTGAAGCATATATGTTTCATTACTTTGCAATGAATAAGTAAGTCATTCTTCATTCTATGTGAAGAAGAATTTGAAATAATATTTGGAGAATTTTGAAAGCAAATAGTGGAGCACAAAGGGCTCTGTGAAAGAAATTCCAGGTTAGTAGGATTGAACAGAAGCAAAGTGAGAGGTAAGAGGTAGCTCATCCTACTAAGTGTTTTTTATAATGAAATGTCAATCTGGAGTTTACTTCTGAAGTGTTAAATTACAAAATATTAGATGTCAAAATAAGTTCTAATATTAGATGTCAAAGTAATTTCTAATATGGACAATAAAAGTTCTTTACTGCTAGTGCCACCTGAATAAGTCAATAAGTCAAAGTGAGTATTTAAACATTTGTTCAAAATTCATAAGTATCAGTGATAAATAATGAAGAAAGACAATATGAGAAGATGTCTTTGGAGATTTACCTAGTGTCTGTACTCCTCCAAATGGGTCTTGAGTTGACTCACTCAGAGAGCTCACTATGTGTCCCTGGATGTTTGCATAATATATGAGACTAAACTTGACTTCAACTCCTGGTGTTTAGATCAGGGTCAGCAAACATTTTTCTGCAAACAGCTAGAAAATAAATATTTTATATTTTACAGGCCATATGACCTCAGTCACAACTATTCAATCCTATCTATGTTGTACACGAGCAGCCATATACTATTAACACATACAAATGAAAGGACATATGTACTAATAAAACTTTATTTACACACATAGGTAGTTGAATGGATTTGTTCTAACAGCCATATTTTACTAAGCCCTGATCTGAAGGATTAAAACAACAACAACAACAAAAACAGCTGTATGATGGAGTAGCCTCTTCTCCTACAGTTTAAGGGATTAAAAGTTTTGTGATGCCTGAGAAAAGAGAGAAAGAGACTACATGAGGGGAAACCAGCTTGAGTCATTTTGCATCCTGCCAAAGAAACCACTAAGAGAATATTATTTTGAAGTCCCCAGAGACAGATAATTGGTATGGATTTAATCACAGGAAAAATCAGTATTTGAAAAGGGAATTGTCAGCTGAAGTGCATATCAGCATGTACAGAAACTGCAAAATGTGTTAAAAATGTCATGAGAGTGAGTCAGCTTCAAACACTTGCCGTCTTGAAATATTACTACCAAAGTAAAATCTTTCTTTACCCTTTACTTCTCCTCTAACTCTCACAGAGTCAGAACCATGGATAGCAACATGGAGGTGGAGGAAAAATACTAGTGGTCAAAAGAGAGAAAGGTAACCCAGAACATTTGGAAAATTCTGTTAAATTTTGTTAGAGTTATGCTCAGTTCCAACTACTTTGGAAATGCTTCCAAATAAACAATACATATTTCAAATAAAATTAATTCTCAATATTTTAAATTCTATAGAGTTTATTAATAAATTAAATCCTCAGGCATTTACTCATTGTTTTTTCAGTCTATATTTTGTCCATGCCAGCAACTTTAATTGTAAGAATTTTTACATAGTGTAAAGAGCAGTCAATTTAAAGAGAAAGAGAGTGGAAAATGGGATTGCAGGGCGTGAATCATAAATATTCATATTTTGGCATTGAGGAAAAAGGAACCCCTCAGACAAACAAGTCAGAAGACAACCTATATGATACATTTCAATAAAACCTATTATGATACATTTCAATTATAATTGAACTTATTCATTCTTTCTAGAGCTATTTCTCAGTTGTTCTCTGATAGCATCAGTTCAATTCAGTTCAGTCACTCAGTCATGTCCAACTCTTTGTGACCCCAGGGACTGCAGGGCTTCCCTGTCCCTCACCATCTCCCAGAGTTTGCCCAAGTTCATGTACACCCACCTACTCATCCTCTGTTGCCCTCTTCCCCTTTTGTCTTCAATTTTCCCCAGCATCAGAATCCTTTCCAATGAGTCAATAATTAGCCAAAGTATTAGAGCTTTAGATTCAGCATCAGTCCTTCCAAAGAGTATCCAGGGTTGATTTCCCCTGTACTCACAGCTTTTGGAACTCAACTTTGCAAAAATAACCAAATAAATAAATAAAAATACTCAATCTTATTATATAAAACAAAAACAATAACTTTAAAAATTGATTTTTTATATTCAAATTTACATCACTTTAAAAAATAAAACAGTGAAAAAAGCAAGCTAAAACTGCTTGTATAATTTTTTTTATGAATAAAACTACTTTGTTTGCATTTGATAGTCATTGTGTAACTGACCATTCTTTGCTGAAGAGAATAATCAATGAGATTATATCTCAACCATATTTGCTATTTAATTGAGTGCATTAGGTGGACACTTTAATAAAGGACTTGGTGGTTAATTTTAAAAGTGCTGAAATGTTCACATAGAAATTAGAAACATTAAAAGATTAGGGCAAAGTTCCAATTTCACTAATCAGTAGATGTTATAAGACTTTCAAATATATTTACAAAGTCGGTAAGGGTAATTTTATTGAGTGATGCACAAAGCAAATTAACCTTGCAATTTAAGTTAGCACATGAGTGGTCTGCAATGTGTTGAAATTTGACAGCATATCTGAGAGTTTTCTTTAATTACCACACTACCAAATGTTAATATTACAAACCAAAGTTTTGAAATTTTGAATCACTTCAGTAGGACTCAGGTCCTCCAAGCAACAAGTTTGGAAAACAGGGATCCACAGTACTGCATCATACAGCACTTGGGTTTAAAGGAAGCAGTTCCCAGTTGCCCCTGATTTACTTTGGTCTCGCAGGACAGAATACAGGCCAGCTTGGGACAGGAACATGTAATAAAAGAAACAAATGTAAACAACTAAGTTTATCATGTGTGAATATTCATAAGGCTCTGACAATTTCCAAGATTGTAAGTCTTCATAAGGTAGATTTTGAATGAAAGTGTTGGGAAAACACATTAAATATAGAACTAGATACACAAGCAACTTTGAATACACCAGATCAAGGAGGCTTGTTAGACATTTGGCCCTTGAAAAATCCTTTCTTCATCTGAACACACAATCTTTTTTTAAATATATAAATTTATTTATTTTAATTGGAGGCTAATTACTTTACAATATTGTATTGGTTTTGCCATACATTGACATGAATCTGCCACAGGTGTACATGTGTTCCCAATCATGAACCCCCCTCCCACCTCCCTCCCCATGCCATCCCTCTGGGTCATCCCAGTACACCAGCCCCCAGCACCCTGAACACACAATCTTAATAGAACTTTCCTCTGAGAGAGCAGCTTATTAAAGCTGAGGTCATTATTTGCTGTTGTTTTTCATTGTCTCAGTCATGTCTGACTGTGACCCCATGGACTGCAACACGTCAGGCTTTCCTATCTTTCACCATTGCCCAGAACTTGCTTATACTCATGTCCATTGAGTTGATGATACCATCCAACCATCTCATCCTCTGTCATGCCCTTCTCTTACTGCCTTCAATCTTTCCCAGCATCAGGGTCTTTTCTAATGAATCGGCTCTTCACATCAGGTGGCCAAATTATTGGAGCTTCAGTTTCAGCATCAGTCCGTCTAGTGAATATTCAGGTTTGATGTCCTTTAGAATTGACTGGTCTGATTTCTTTGCAGTCCAAGGAACTCTCAAGAGTCTACAACACCACAGCTCAAAGCATCAGTTCTTCAGTGTTCAGCCTTCTTTATGGTCCAACCCTCACATCCATATGTGACTACCAGTAAAACCATAGATTTAACAATAGGAACTTTGTTGGCAAAATAATGTCTCTGCTTTTTAATATGGTCATTATATTTCCCATGAAATAATTTTAAAAATTATAGCTAGGAAATAACAAACTGTGAGGTTCTTCATACTTTTGTGTTGTTATGTATCTTGACAGTTTTGCACTTTTTCTACTTTTGTAGTATTTTTGTTAACACGTGGAGAAAGTCATCTCAGTATTTCAAACGAGGGGAAAAAGTATAATTCAGCATCCTCCCTGTCAATCATGTAAGGTATAAAAGAAAGAAGGTCATTCTGGGCAAAAAAAAAAAAAAAAAAATGGCAGTGACAATGTCATTTTTACTAGGCTTGATTGTAGTTGAAATTGCACTTCCTTCCTCTTTTAAAATAAGGAACAATTTCCAATTTTGCTATGACCAGTTAAAAAGAAGAAATCTCACAAGCAGAAGGTAATGGCTAATTATTCATTATTATTTTAAGTAGACCGCAAAGCTATTTTTCTAAGAAATTCTGTCTGATAATCTTCTAGAACCCAGAATCGTCTCCCATGGTATTATAAAAGAACCAGTGAATTAAATTGGAGTCAGACTATAGGACACTTCTGAAGTTTTGCTAAAAATTCCTCTCGTCTACCCTATTGTAGTGAGGTCAGGAAATTCTCGTGATATATAAAATCCTCATATCTAGCTACTGATATTATAATGATTATATTACTTAAGACATTTATGTAGTAAATCCCTTAGATTCATAATGACTGAGATTGTTACAAAATTAAAATTCTGTATACACAGGTTGTTGTTGTTCAGTTCCTAAGTTGTGTCCACCTTTTTGCAACCCCATGAACTGCAGCATACCAGGCTTCCCTATCCTTCACTATCTTCTGGAGCTTGCTCTAACTCATGTCCATTGAGTTGATGATGTCATCCACCCATCTCATCCTCTGTTGCCCCCTTCTCCTCCCACCTTCATCTTCCCTAGCATCAAGGTCTTTTCCAGTGAATCAGATCTTTGAATCAGGGGCCCAAATTATTGGAGCTTCAGCTTCAGCACCAGTACTTCCAATGAATACTCAAGATTGATTTCCTTTTGGATTGACTGATTTGATCTTCTTTCTGTTCAAGGGATTCTCAAGAGTCTTCTCCATCACCACAGTTTGATAGCCTATTCACATGTAAATTCCATCAGAACTTCAAGAAGAATTCATACTGGTGTAATGTTGATACAATCAAAGGCAAGTTTGCTTCTCTGTCAAGTTCTGTATACCAAGGGTGGTCAAGTGTATGCATATACAGAAGGGGTACAGGAGAGAAATTTTGCTTTAGCACGGGTATGGGCCAACAGTATATCTGGCAACCACCACATAACATCAGGCAGTAATACCTGAGGCAGCATGCACTGCCATTCTGTGATAGAGGTAGTATACCTCTTGTTTATACAAGTATACCAGTAACCAACAAGCATACCAGCTTGTTTTTTAAGTCTTCTCTCTCATCCCATCATGCCATTATGACTAGAAATTAATAATAATATCTATCTCTAATCTTGTTTTGTGATATGAGAAATCAATATGCAAAAATGGACCTTGGTTTATTTGAATATGAGAATATCAATTCTATATCCCTTTTGGAACAATTTCATATTTATGTTAAGATGCTAATTTGCGGGTAGACGCAGGTACTAATCACAAATTGCTCTAGAGTTCTTGTTAAGGAAGTTGTTCATAGAAATGACACGGCTGTTTTCTAGTCTATCAGGAAACACAGCTCATAGACAATCTATTCATAGTACAAGAGTGCTTTTGTCACATAATATATATCTCACTCCAAGAAGCAGAGGTATACTGGGGTCAAAATGTGTTCTAAACATTAATGAATAGGTTGCAAATTCATCTTAGACCATTTCTCTTTTCAATACTAATGGCATTTGGAGGATTTACTCTTCAATCACAATTTCCATGGTAAGACAGAACAAAGGCAAGGAAAAGAAAGAAGGAAGGGTAAAAATAGTAGTCTGGCCTTTGAGTTTATTTGACTCTGATGAAAAAAATTGATGATTATTAATGCAAATTAACCTTGAACTTAATTTAAAGCAACCAGGAAGAAAGTAGAGGCATAATTCTGTTGGAGTGGTACAAAGAAACAGAAATCATTAGAAAAAGAAACTTAACTGGGCAAAAAATATAATAGATTTTCCCTATTTTATCTCCAAAATAGTTTTATGACTTAAGTAAGGAAAAATATCACTTAAATATTATTTACATATTTTAGAAGTGTTTTTGTTGTTATTGTTCAGTCACTAAGTCTGACTCTTTGCAACCCCATGAACTGCAGGTTGCCAGACTTCCCTGTCTTTCACTATCTCCTTGAGTTTGCAAACTCATGTCCATTGAGTTAGTGATGCCCTCCAAACAGCTCAACCTCTGTCAGCCCTTTCTCCTCTTGCCTTCTATCTTTCTCAGCATCAGAGTCTTTAAATGAGTTGTCTCTCCACATCATGTGGCCAAAGTATTGGAGCTTCAGTTTCAGTACCAATCTTACCAATGGGTATCCAGGACTGATTTCCTTTAAGATTGACTGATTTGATCTCCTTGTTGTCCAAAGGACTCTCTTGAGTCTTCTCCAGCACCACAGTTCAAAATCATCAATTCTTCAGTGCTCAGTCTTCTTTATGGTCCAAGTAGGTTTCTAATAAAATCAATGTTTGAAATATTTCTGTGTTGTAAATAGGATAATGACCTTCAGACATTTCTTGATCAGTTCTATTTTTGCTACAAGACATCAGCCAATTGTCAATAGAAGAATGAAGAAGAAATAGAAAATATTCCTTATTTCAAGAGTTTAAATATAATTATAAATATTCAAAATATGTTATATGTACTGACAGTGTCCTGCAGGTACCTAAAGAAAGAAATTCAGATGGGAGTGCTAATATTAGCTTCTCTGAAGGTTATATCACTTGCTTCTGATTCAATACTTTCATCTTAAAACTGGGAATAATCATATCTACCTGCTTTATATCCACATGAAGGAATGCCTGGGAAACTGTAAAACAAAATAAAATTTGATGAAACAATTCATTATTGTGATAGCTTGTTTTCAATGATGACAGTGATGGAATGATTGCCAACTATATCACATAAAATATAAAAGAAATTGTATAAAAATAAAAAAACATTATGACTGATCAGCTTAATCAGAGGTAATTATAACTGAAAGTAATTGCTTTAATGGACTTGTTGATTAGACACAGAGCTTTGGGAAGAATAGTGTCTTTTAAAAAACACTAAACCCATGTTAAATGAACATAGTTGATGGATAGTGTTGATGTTTTTTAACATGAATAATCAATTTGACATCTATTTGACAAGCTTTTGTTGCTACATTAAATGGAAAATATGCCTTTTGCGTTTTCATTTGTGTACAAATTTATCAGTAGGAAACAGAAATTTTTGTGAAAGTTTCAACACACAAAGATACAGTTTTACCAATATAATTTTGTTTTAAATTCTTAGTTTTCAGGATGTCTCTTTAGCTAGTCCTTTATAGTTAAATTTTTAAAAAATGCACAATGCATTCTATACTTAAAAATTCAGTTAAGAAAGAAATAGAAAAAGGGGAAACTGATCTGATAAATTCCTGAAGTTATTAGTTTTATTATTTTCCATTTCAATTATTCTACATGATCATTTCTTACATTGCCTTTGAGAAAAAACTAGATATAAATGTGGTTGAATTGCATAGATATACTGCCTGACTGTATCAGACTTAATGCTGACATGCTTCTTCTGACTATTTTGATGGATTATGGTATTCAGAAATGTGAAGATTATTGGGTATCCAGTTTTCTAACTTTCATGAATCATTATTTTTACATTAGTAATTATATTTTTTCATTTTTAATTTTCATTTAGTTTTAAACTAATATATAATACTATATTAAATTTCAGGTGTATGACAATGATTTAATATTTGTATATTTTTTGAAATGTTCATTACAACAAATGTAGTTAACATATATCACCTCATATATTTACAAAATATTTCTACTTGTGATGTGAATTTTTAGTATTTACACTCAGCAACTTTCAAATACACAGTAGAATTATTAACTGGAATCATCATGCTGTACATTAATTATTAATCACAGTATAATAATAATAATGAGTCAGGTCCAGGCAGGAAACAGTAATGAAGGCCAACTTTTCAAGCTAAGAGTTAAGAAACTAAGCAACATTTGTTAAGGGATTATGAAACATCAATTACACTGCAAGCTAGAGCTTTCAGTATTCTCAGTTTGGAGACATACTAAAATAGATTTTAACTCAGAAATTATTTTCAATATTTTATTCAGGTTTTGTTGAATTACCATATATTAATTCAGGAGTACAGCATAATGATTCAAAATGTTTATACATTATATTCCACATAAAGTGTAAAAGCTATAAAATGTTTACTATATTCCCTGTCCTACATAATATTGATATATGTATGTAGTGTATTTATTTTATACATAGGTGTTTGTGCTTCTTAATACTTTGTCCCTATCTTGTCCTTCCCTGCTTCCTTTTCCCCACTGGTAACCACAACTGATTCTAGATATTTGTGACTCTATTTCTGTTTTGTTATATTCATTTGTTTATTTTTCAAATTCCACATATAAGTGATAATATATTGTATGTATCTTTCACTGTCCAAAATATTTCATTTAGCAGGACACCCGCCCAGTCTATCCATATTGTTACAAATGGCAAAATGTCTTTTATTATGGCTGAACAATATTCAATTGTGTATATATTACATCTTCCCTATCTATCCATCTATTGATGGACACTTATGTTGCTTCATTACCTTGGTTATTGTAAAAACTGCTACTATGAATATTGGGTTAAAAGTATTTTTTCAGACTAATGTTTTTGTTCTCTTTAGATATATACCCAGGAGTGGAATTGTTGGATCATATGTTACTTCTATTTTTAGTTTTTGAGGAACTTCATTATTGTTCTCCCAACTGGTTAAACTTTAATCCAGTCCTTTTAATTATCTTCTGTTATATTATTAAGTAAAAAAAATATTAATCAATGTAGTATTTGATCTGATATGATTTGACATAATGTTACTGAGCCATTACTTTTTCTGGACATCTATTTATCTCTAAGGGCTTTCTTCAATGTAAACAATGCTTTGATAAATATGCATGTTTACAGGCCTATATACAAAAAAACAGTTTTATTTCTAAGCACAGATTCATCAAAAGGGGTTATTTGGTCAAAGAGTGATTTCTTTTTAATTGTTTACAGGTATAGAAAAATGCTTTAGTTTTTACTTCTACCACTGGTATAAAATCCTGGGAGACTAAAACCTATGCTTTTCTTACTTTTAGCCTACTTTAATTAACATTCTAAATACTAATAAGGTTGAACAATTTTCTCTTATGTTTATTGACAGCTTCTGTGCAGCATAATATTCTGACTTATGCCCATCATGAAATGAATATCAGTTTTAGTATTGTGAATATCCATTATCTCATATAGAACAAAATAAAAGAAAAAAAGAATTTGTGATTTGAACTCCTAGGATTTATTCTCTTAAAAATTTCATGTATAAATTACAGCAGTGTTTTTGTATTTTTAACATATTATTTGATATGTAAGTACTGTGTTTAATGAGACATGTGATATGGGTGTATTTTTATCTTCTCCCAGACAACCAGCTGTGTTAACCTTTATTAAATTATGCAACTTTTTTCTACTGAGATAAACTTTCACATTTTCTATTCACTAAATAAATATCTACATTGTAGAATCTATTCTCAGTTATTTATTGTTTCACTAAACAGGATATTTACCAACCAAAATTATCATTGTAATTTTCAGCTATTATATTATCAATTTTAAACTTTAAAATAAAAGTTATAAGGTAAAAATTGTAAAATAAATTTTCCATCTGTGAGGTTATATATACAGATCATTTTTTTTTTTTTCTGTAAGGTTTTATTCCTCCCATTGGCCATTTTCCTTACTATGTAGTTTTTAAATTGTTTTTTTAATAGGAGGCTAATTACTTTACAATATTGTAGTGGTTCTTGCCATACATTGACATGGATCAGCCATGGATGCACTCGTGTCCCCCATTCTGAACTCCCCTCCCACCTCCCTCCTTATCCCATCCCTCAGGATTGTCCCAGTGCACCGGCTTTGAGAACACTTTTCATGCATCGAACTTGGATTGGTGATCTACTTGAAATATGGTAAAAAAAAAAAAAAAGGAGTATGTCAAGGCTATATATTGTCACCCTGCTTATTTAACTTATATGCAGAGTACATCATGAGAAACGCTGGGATGGAAGAAGCACAAGCTGGAATCAAGATTGCCAAGAGAAATATCAATAACCTCAGGTATGCAGATGAGACTACCCTTATGGCAGAAAGTGAAGAGGAAGTAAAAAGCATCTTGATGAAAGTGAAAGAGGGGAGTTAAAAAGTTGGCTTAAAACTCAACATTCAGAAAACGAAGATCATGGCATCTGGTCCCAATCACTTCATGGGAAATAGATGGGCAAACAGTGGAAACAGTGTCAGACTTTATTTTTGGGGGCTCCAAAATCACTGCAGATTGTGATTGCAGCCATGAAATTAAAAGATGCTTTTGGGCTCCAAAATCACTGCAGATGGTGATTGCAGCCATGAAATTAAAAAAACGCTTACTCCTTGGAAGGAAAGTTATGACCAACCTACATAGCATATTCAGAAGCAGAGACATTACTTTGCCAACAAAGTTTCGTCTAGTCAAGGCTATGGTTTTTCCTGTGGTCATGCATGGATGTGAGAGTTGGACTGTGAAGAAGGCTGAGCGCCGAGGAATTGATGTTTTTGAACTGTGGTGTTGGAGAAGACTCTTGAGAGTCCCTTGGACTGCAAGGAGATCCAACCAGTCCATTCTGAAGGAGATCAGCCCTGGGATTTCTTTGGAAGGAATGATGCTAAAGCTGCAACTCCAGTACTTTGGCCACCTCATGCGAAGAGTTGACTGATTGGAAAAGACTCTGATGCTGGGAGGGATTGGGGGCAGGAGGAGGAGGGGACGACAGAGGATGAGACAGCTGGATGGCATCACTGACTCGATGGATGTGAGTCTGAGTGAACTCTGGGATTTGGTGATGGACAGGGAGGCCTGGCGTGCTACAATTCACGGGGTCGCAAAGAGTCAGACACAACTGACCGACTGAACTGAACTGAACTCCTTGGGAGGAAATTTATGACCTACCTAGATAGTATATTGAAAAGCAGAGATATTACTTTGCCAACAAAGGTTCGTCTAGTCAAGGCTATGGTTTTTCCAATGGTCATGTATAGATGTGAGAGTTGGACTGTGAAGAAAGCTGAGTGCCGAAGAATTGATGCTTTTGAACTGTGGTGTTGGAGAAGACTCTTGAGAGTCCCTTGGAGTGCAAGGAGATCCAACCAGTCCATCCTAAAGGAGATCAGTCCTGGGTGTTCATTGGAAGGAATGATGCTGAAACTCCAATACTTTGGCCACCTCATGAGAAGAGTTGACTCATTGTTAAAGAGTCTGATGCTGGAAGCGATAAGGGGCAGGAAGAGAAGGGGATGACAGAGGATGAGATGGCTGGATGACATCACTGACTCGATGGACATGAGTTTGAGTGAACTCCAGGAGTTGGTGATGGACAGGGAGGCCTGCATGGTGTGATTCATGGGGTCGCAAAGAGTCGGACATGACTGAGTGACTGAACTGAACTGAATATACATATTTCAATGCTATTCTGTCAAATTATCCCATCCTTGTCTTCTCCCACAGAGTCCAAAAGTCTGTTCTTTATATCTGTCTCTCTTTTGATGTCTCCCATATGGGGTCATTGTTGTCATCTTTCTAAATTCCATATGCTGCTGCTGCTGCTGGTAAGTTGCTTCAGTCGTGTCCGACTCTGTGGGACCCCATAGACCGTGGCCCACCAGGCTCCCCCGTCCCTGGGATTCTCCAGGCAAGAACACTGGAGTAGGTTGCCATTTCCTTCTCCAACGCATGAAAGGGAAAAGTGAAAGTGAAGTTGCTCAGTCGTGTCTGACTCTCTGCAACCCCATGGTCTGCAGCCTACCATATATGTGTTAATATAGTGTACTGGTTTTTTTCTTTCTGACATTCTATACTCTGGATAATAGGCTCCACTTTCAGCCACCTCATTAGAACTGATTCAAATGTATTCTTTTTAATGGCTGATTAATATTCCATGTGTGTATGTACCACAGCTTTCTTATTGAGTCACCTGCCAAAGGACATCTAGGTTGCTTCCATGCTTTGGCTATTGTAAAAGGTGCTGTGATGAACATTGGGGTGCATGTGTCTCTTTCAATTCTGGTTTCCTAGATGTGTATGCGTAGCAGTGGGATTGCTGGGTCATATGGCAGTTCTATTTCCAGTTTTTTACGGAATCTCCAAACTGTTCTCCATAATGGCTGTACTAGTTTGCATTCCCTCTAATAGTGTAAGAGGGTTCCCTTTTCTGTGAATCCTCTCCAGCATTTATTATTTGTAGATTTTTTTGATAGCAGCCATTCTGATCAGCTTGAGATGGTACCTCATTGTGGTTTTGATTTTCATTTCTCTGATAATATGTGGTGTTGAGCATCTGTTCACATGTTTGTTAGCTGTCTGTATGTCTTCTTTGGAGAAATGTCTGTTTAGTTCTTTGACCCATTTTCTGTTGGGTCATTTATTTTTCTGGTACTAAGCTGCATGAGCTGCTTGTATATATTTGAGATTAATTTTCTGTCATTTGCTTGGTTTGCTATCATTTTCTCCCATTTGAAGGCTGTCTTTTCACCTTGCTTACAGTTTCCTTCATTTTGCAAGAGCTTTTAAGTTTAATTAGGTCCCATTTGTTTATTTTTGCTTTTGTTTCTATTAATCTGGGAGGTAAGTCATAGAGGATGCTGCTGTGATTTATGTCAGAGCGTTTTGCCTATGTTTTCCTCTAGAAGTTTTATAGTTTCTGGTCTTATATTTAGATCATTAATCCATGTGTGGTGTTAGATGGTGTTCTACTTTCATTATTTTACAGGTGGTTGACAAGTTTTCCCAGCACCACTTGTTAAAGAGATTGTTTTTTTTTTTTCCCATTGTATATTCTTGCCTCGTTTGTCAAGTATAAGGTGTCCATAGGTGAATGGATTTGTCTCTGGGCTTTCTATTTTGTTCCATTGACCTGCATTTCTGGCATTAGGCCAGTACCATATTGTCTTGATGATTGTAGCTTTGTAGTATAGTCTGAAGTCAGGTAGGTTGATTCCTCCAGGTCTATGCTTCTTTCTCAAGATTTCTTAGGCTATTTGAATTTTTTTTTTTTACTTTCCATACACATTGTGAAATTATTTTTTCTAGTCTATGAAAAATACCATTGGTAGCTTGATAGGGATTGCATTGAATCTATAGATTGCTTTGGGTAGTATACTCATTTTCACTATATTGATTCTTCTGATCCAGGAACATGGTATGTTATTCCATCTATTTGTGTCATCTTTAATTTCTTTCATTAGTACTTTATAGTTTTCTATATATAGGTCTTTTGTTTCTTTAGGTAGATTTATTCCTAAGTATTTTATTCCTTTCATTACAATTGTGAATGGAATTGTTTCCTTAATTTATCTTTCTGTTTTCTTATTGTTAATATATAGGAATGCAAAGATTTCCTGCAACTTTACTATATTCATTGATTAGATCTAGTAATTTTCTGGTGGTGTCTTTAGGGTTTTATGTAGAGGATAATGCCATCTGTGAACAGTGAGAGTTTTGCTTCTTCTTTTCTAATATGGATTCTTTTTATTTCTTTTTCTTCTCTGATTGTTGTGGAAAAACTTCCAAAATCATGTTGAATAGTAATCGTGAGAGTGGGCACCCTTGCCTTGTTCCTGACTTTAGGTTAAATGCTTTCAATTTTTCACCATTGAAGATAATATTTGTTGTGGATTTATCATACATGACTTTTATTATGTTGAGGTATGTTGTTTCTATGCCTGCTTTCTGGAGGTTTTTTTTTTTTTTCCTTTTTTTTTTAATCATAAACGGATGCTGATTTTGTCAAAGACTTTCTCTGCATATACTGAGATAATCATATGGTTTTTATCTTTCAATTTGTTAATTTGGTATATCACATTTATATGTGAATTATGAAGAATCCTTGCATCCCTGGGATAATTCCCACTTGGTCATGATGTATGATTTTTTAATATGTTGTTGGATTCAGCTTGCTAGAATTTTGTTGAGGAGTTTTGCATCTATGTTCATCAGTGATATTGGCCTGTAGTTTTCTTTTTTTGTGGCATCTTTGCTGGTTTTGGTATTAGGGTGATGGTGGCCTTATAGAATGAGTCTGGCAGTTTACCTTCCTCTGCAATTGTCTGGAATACTTTGGTTAGGATAGGTGTTAGCTCTTTTCTAAATTTTTGGTAAAATTCACCTGTGAAGCCATCTGGCCCTAGGCTATTGTTTGTTGGAAGATTTCTGATTACAGTTTTTATTTCTGTGCTTGTGATGGTTCTGTTAAGATTTTCTATTTCTTCCTGGTTCAGTTTTGGAAGGTTATACTTTTCTAAGAATCTGTCCATTTCTTCCATGGAAGAAATAAAAATTTCCATTTTATTTTCACGCAGTTGCTGATAGTAATCTCTTATGATCTTTTGTATTTCTGTACTTTGTCTGTTGTGATTTCTCCATTTTCATTTTAATTTTGTTGATTTGATTCTTCTCCCTTTTTCTCTTGATGACTCAGGTGAATGGTTTGTCTATTTTATTTATTTTCTGAAGGAACCAGCTTTTAGTTTTGTTGATTTTTGCTATAGTCTCTTTTGTTTCTTTTTCATTTATTTCTGCCCTAATTTTCATCATTTCTTTCCTTCCACTAAACCTGGGATTCTTCATTTCTTCTTTTTCTAGTTGCTTTAGGTATCAAGTCAGGTTATTTATTTGATTTTTCTCTTCTTCTTAAGGTAAGCTTGTATTGCTATGAACCTTCCCCTTAGCACTGCTTTTACTGAATTCCATAGGTTTATGTTTGTCATGTTTTCATTTTAATTTGTTTCTATGAATATTTTGGTGGTTTGTTGGTAATTCAGAACTGTGTTGTTTAGCTTCCATATGCCTATATTTTCAATAGTTTTTTTTTTTTTTTTTTTTTTTTTCCCCTGTAGCTGACATCTAATCTTACCATATTGGGATCAGAAAAGATGCTTGAAATGATTTGAGGTTTTTTTTTTTTTTTTTTTTTTTTTTTTTTAACCAAGGCTAGTTTTATGACCCAGGATGTGATCTATCCTGGAGAATGTTCTGTGTGCACTTGAGAAAAGGTGAAATTCATTGTTTTGGGATGAAATATTCTATAGACAGAAATTAGGTCTGACTAGTCCGTTGTATCATTTAACGTTTGTGTTTCCTTGCTGATTTTCTGCTTGGTTGATCTGTCCATAGGTGTGAGTGGGGTATTAAAGTCTCCGACTGTTATTGTGCTACTGTTAATTTCCCCATTCATACTTGTTAGCATTTGCCTTACGTATTGTGGGGCTCCTATGTTGGGTGCATGTATGTATATAATTGCTATATCTTCTTCTCGGACTGATCCTTTGATCATTATGTAGTATCCTTCTTTGTCTTTTTTCATGCCTTTATTTCAAAGTCTATTTTATCTGATATGTGTATTGCTACTCCTGCTTTCTTTTGGTCTTCATTTCATGAATTATCTTTTTCCAGCCCGTCACTTTCAGTCTGTATGTGTCCCTTGGTTTGAGGTGGGTCTCTTGTAAACAATATATATAGGGGTCTTTTTTTTTTTTGTATCCATTCAGCCAGTCTTTGTCTTTTGATTGGGGCATTCAACCCATTTACATTTAAGGTAATTATTGATAAGTATGATCCCATTGTCATTTACTTTGTTGTTTTGGGTTTGAGTTTATAAACCTTTCCTGTACTTCCTGTCTAGAGGAGATCCTTTAGCATTTTTTCAAGAGCTGGTTTGGTGGTGCTGAATTCTCTCAGCTTTTGCTTGGCTGTAACATTTTTGACTTCTCCTTCATATTTAAATGAGATCCTAGTTGGGTATCGTAATCTGGGTTGTAGGTTTTTCTCTTTCAACCCTCTAAGTATATCTTGCCATTCCCTTCTGGCCTGAAGCATTTCTATTGAAAGATCAGCTGTTATCCTTACAGGGACCCCCTTGTGTGTTATTTGTTGCTGTTTTTAATATTTGTTCTTTGTGTTTGATTTTCATTAATTTGATTAATGTATGTAATGGGGTGTTTTGCCTTGGGCTTATCCTGCTTGGGATTCTCTGGGTTTCTTGGACTTGGGTGGCTATTTCCTTTCCCATTTTAGGAAAGTTTTCAACTATTAACTCCTCAAGTGTTTTCTCGTGCACTTTCTTTTTGTCTTCTTCTTCTGGGACTCCTATGATTCTACTGTTGAGGCATTGAACGTTGTCCTAGAGGTCTCTGAGGTAGTCCTCATTTTTTTTTTTTTAATTCGTCTTCTCCAGTCTGCTTCATGTATTCCCACCATTCTATTTTCCACTTCACTATCTTCTGCCTCAGTTATTCTACTGTTGTTTCCCTCCAGAGTGTTTTTGATCCCAGTTAGTGCATTATTCATTATTCATTCTCTTTTTTATTTTTTCTAGTCCCTTGTTAAATATTTATTGCATCTTATCAATCCTTGTCTCTAGTCTATTTATCTGTAGCTCCATTTTGTTTTCAAAATTTTGGATCATCTTTACTATCATTATTCTGAATTCTTTTCAGGTAGACTCCCTATCTCCTCCTCTTTGGTTTGGTTTGGTGGCATTTATCATGTTCCTTTACATGCTGAATATTTCTCTGCCTTTCCATTTTATTTAGATTGCTGTGTTCAGGGTGGCCTTTCTGTAGGCTGAAAGTTTGTGGTTCCTTTTTATTGTGGAGCTTGTTCTCTGTGGGTAGGGTTGGACTACTGTCTTGTCAAGGTTTCTTGGTTAGGAGAGCTTGCATCTGTGTTCTGGTGGATAGAGCTGGGTCTCATCTCTGGAGTGCAATGAAGTGTCCAGTAGTGAGTTTTGGGGTGTCTGTGGGTTTGGCATGGCTTTGGGCAGCCTGTATTTTAATGCTCAGTTCTGTGTTCCTGTGTTGATAGACAATTAGAGTGGTATGTCTTCCTCCGGAGCTTGTAGGCTCTTGGGTGGAGCTTGGTTTCAGTGTAGGTATGGAGGCTTTTGGATGAGCTATTGCCTGTTAATGTTACCTGGAATCAGGAGTTCTCTGATGTTCTCAAGTTTTGGAGTTAAGCCACCTGCCTTGGGCTTTCAGTCTTTTTCTTACAGTAGCCTCAAGATTTCTCTATCCATAGAGCACAGATGATGAAACATCTAGGTTAATTGTGGAAAAATTCTCCACAGTGAGGAATACTCAGAGAGATTCAGAGTTACATGGAGAAGAGAAGAGGGAGGAGGGAGATAGAGGTGACCAGGAAGAGCAGAGGAGGAGTCAAAAGGGGAGAGACCAATCTAGTCAGTTATCAGTTCCCTATGGAACACCCAGAGAGATTCACAGAGTTAAGTAGAGAAGAGAAGGGGGTATGGAGGAGATAGAGGTGACCTGGGGGAGAAAAGGGAGAGTCAAAAGGGGAGAGAGAAATCAAGCCAGTAATCACTCCCCTAAGTGAAAATGGATACTGAATATTAGATTCTTAAAGGTAAAAAATTGATAATAAATACTAAAAAGCAAAGATCAAAAATCTAGAGTAGATGTTAGACTCTCAGAAATACAATGGTAAAAATACAAAACAAAATCAATCACAAAAATTATAATATAGATAAATATAAATATAATATATGTATGTATATATAATTTGCTTTAAAAATAAGGTATTTTTTGCAAGGTAATAGTAGGTTATAAAATGAAAATTAAAGAAGCAATAAAAAACTTAAAAGTAGAAAAAAATTTAAAAAATTATAGTAGTAAAAATATATGTAGGAGTTTCTATGGAGCTGTTGTGGGCAACATGGGGTCAATTCAGTGTGAGATAGTTCCTTGTTCCAGCTTTTACTTCTCAAGGTCTATGGGCTCCCTCCAATCTTAGTCAATGTTAACTACAGGGTTTTAATCTGCTGCATCTGTCACTTCCAGAGTGACATCTGTCACTTCCCTCTTCTAAGTTTATTTTGGCTTCCTCTGTTTGCTAGTCTCTTCACTCTCTAACTTCCACCCTGACAGAAAGGGACGAAGGTTGTCCCTTATTTAGGCTCACTTGTTCAGTTGTGTTGTGGGGAGGAGGAACACTGCAAACAAATATCGCTCGTGTTTGTGGGGAGTGCTTGTAGTGTATGGACCATACTGGATTTGTCCCGGCTCTGGCAGTATGTGCTTTCTGGGTTTATGCTGCTTAGGTATTAGGTTGCTCTGCAGGGGTACTGTCCAAAGTGGGCCCTACGTTTCATGCACTTCCCAGGTCTAAGCTGCTCAGGTTCAGTTTCTTGGGTACTCATCAAGGGCACAGACTTGGTTGGGTGTGTGTTTTGTGCCCTTCCCAGGTCTGAGCAGCTCAGGTAACCAAGTGCTTTGTGAGTGCACTGTCCCAGGGGGACTGTGTATCTTAATCACCTCCCTGGTCCTAGCCGCTCTGCTTCCTAAGTGTGCCATGATAGCACCATTGCAGGTGTGCCATGTGTCTCCTCTGGGGAGCTTATCTCAGGCTGTGACCCTCCTGGCAGATGTCAACCATCCAGGATCCCAGGAAGACATGGTTAGCAACTGGGAGCCTGCTCACAGATTTGTGGAGGATGCCGGTCTCTGGGGATGAGATTACCTCTTGCCTTTCAGCTCTGGCTGTCACACACCTACCTCTCTGCCTACAGTGGAGGGGAGGGTCCTGTACACATCTGGCTAGCTCTCCTTTGGTATTTGCTCAATGATGAGTTATACAGTGTGGCTGCTCTGGCCATTTTAAGATTGCTCAGAATGTGTCTCTTGTAGTTGGGAATTATGATACTAAGATTTGTGCTATTATAAATTGTCTTTGCTAGTAATGAGTCATATATTGGTACAATGAAAGGTTATTTGCTCATGTAAAGATATGACTCATAGGTAGTGAATGAAGATATTTGTAGGATTCATGGATTTGACTGATATTCTGAGCAATGTATTAATTGGATTTTTGCTGTGGTGTGAATATATATCACCCTTGCTGGGAAACTGATGTGTAGTGGATATATAGCTTCATCGGTGAGTGAGCATAGTTGACATGTCAGAATTCACGTCTCATTATGAGTTTACATTTTTATTGTTGTACAACTAAAAGCAAAAACTAACACCTAGCCCCTGTGTATATCACATACCAGAATTAAGGGGGGGACAAAAGCTTTTTGAGATAAAGAAAAATATAATTTTCAAAATTAATGAAGCTTGAGCTCTATACTTCATCCCATTAACTCTACTAAAAATAATTTACCTTTGACTTTACAATGCCACTGACTACAAACATGATAACCTTTATAGATAGGAAAATCATGAAGGAAAACTGCTTTTCCTCTTCCAATGAACAGATAAAATGTAACCTTGGTAACCTGGTGAGTTTTTTTTTTTTTTTTCCTTAAATACCAGCTGTGTTTTTAGTTAGGTTTTCTCAAGTCTGGACTCCCTTGTAATTGTTGCTGATAAAAATGCTTTTCTTCACACTTTTATTTGTGAGATTACTTTGCAAGTGTGTGTGTGTGCATGCATGTGCACACACGTGCTCACTCAGTCGTGTGTGAGGACTATAGCCCACCAGGCTCCTCCGCGGAATTTTCCATGCAAGAATACTGGAGTGAGTTACCATTTCCTACTCCAGGGATTGAACCTGCATCTCTGTGTCTCCTGCATGAGCAGGCAGATTCTTTACCACTGTGCCACCTGGCACCCTTGCATGCACATACCTTACGCTTATAAAATGAATAAAGAACAAAAAACTTCTTTGGGAGCAGAGTGTGGCACATACAAGGAAATGAAAGAAGGCCGGTGGCTACTCTCAGCTACTGATTTGCAGTTCAAGAGATAACGTTTGCATTAGAAAGTGTTCAAGATTTTTGTTGTTGTTATTCTAAGAATAATAAAAGGTCAGAATTTTAAAGCAGAAGCTATGAGGATGAATAATGTCTAGTGAAGCCATACTTTGAGAAGAAGGGACAGCAGATGAGTGAGAAGATTATGTTTAGCTTGGATAGTGCCTTTGAGTCATGCAAATGGACATGCCAGGCTGGTCTGATGCTCAGAGAAGAACTCAAAGTTTGATGTAATCATTCGGGAATTCTCAATAGACGGGTGGTCATTCAAAGCCATGGGCGTGGACAAAATTATGTAGGTAGAAAGTATCAAATAAAAGAAGAAGAAAGTTTTAAAAGTCTTAAACTCTGTAACATTTACCTGCTTTTAGAAGAATCAGGTTCCAAAAGAAAACCTAGCAAGAATGACTTCAGTGGAAATAGTATGTATGTGTAGAGAAGAATATTTCAAGGGAAGTGTTGAAGAGAATGGTCAGTAGTATCAGTGCTATCGAAAGCTGGCATGAAATACGTTTTGGAAACTTATCTTTTGCATTTATTTACATGGAGTTATGTATACCTAGGGGAGAATGCAATGGCACACCACTCCACTACTGTTGCCCGGAAAATCCCATGGATGGAGGAGCCTGGTAGACCGAAGTCCATGGGGTCGCTAAGAGTCAGACACGACTGAGCAACTTCACTTTCACTTTCCACTTTCATGCATTGGAGAAGGAAATGGCAACCCACTCCAGTGTTCTTGCCTGGAGAATCCCAGGGACAGAGAAGCCTGGTAGGCTGCAGTCCATGGGGTCGCACAGAGTTGGACACGACTGAAACAACTTAGCAGCAGCAGCAGCAGCATTGTTCTGTGAGCAGGTCAGGTCACAGATTAGGTTAGAAACTTTCACAGGAAAGTTCTCTCTCTCTCTCTCTCTTTTTTTTTTTTTTTTTTTTCATTTTCTCTCTGGCTGTCCCACAGTTTGGGTTGCTATCTCGCATCAGCTCCATCAGATTTTCCTCAGGGCATTCAGGCCCGGTTCTTACACTAAACGTGCAGCCTGCACTTCCCTGTCCAGCCCCCACTCACTGTTGGCAGATTCGAGGGTCTGGACTACTTCTCAGCTGGCAGTGGCATTAAGGCATGTATTCTGTTTTGTTTTGCTTTCTTCCCACCAGGTTATGTTGTCCTCTGAGATTACAAAACTCCCCACAGACCTGCCAGTGAGAGGGTTTCCTGCTGTTTGGAAACTTCTCCTCCCTCACGATTTCCTCCCCAGGACGGGTCTACATTCCTAACTCTTGTCTCTCTTTTTGTCCTTTATATTTTGTCTTACCTCTTTTCAAAGAGAATGGGCTTCAATTCTGGGTGCCTGGTGTCCTCTGCCAGCATTCAGAAGTTGTTTTGTGGAAGTTGCTCATCTTTCAAATGATCTTTTGATGAATTTGTTGGGGAGAAAGTGGGCTCCCTGTCCTATTCTTCCACCATCTTGGGACCACCCCTTGGATAATGTATTTTAATATGTATTCTTTAAAATTGGCATAGAGCCTGATTTTATTCAATTTTACATAACTGAAATCAATCAATATCTTTAAACTGTAAAATCTAATCTATGTATATATATGTATTGCAAATATATGATTTATGTATATTTATTCTTATATATATGGAGAAAGCAATGGCAACCCACTCCAGTACTCCTGCATGGAAAATCCCATGGATGGAGGGGCCTGGTGGGCTGCAGTCCATGGGGTCGCTAAGAGTTGGACACGACTGAGCAACTTCACTTTCACTTTTCACTTTCATGCACTGGAGAAGGAAATGGCAACCCACTCCAGTGTTCTTGCCTGAAGAATCCCAGGGATGGGGGAGCCTGGTGGGCTGCTGTCTCTGGGGTCACACAGAGTCAGACACGACTGAAGCGACTTAGCAGCAGCAGCAGCATTCTTATGTAAGCATTTATGCTATCTCCTGCAAATGGAGAAGGAAATAGAAACCCACTCCAGTATTCTTTCCTGGAGAATCCCATGGACAGCAGAACCTGGTGGTCTATATACAGTCCATGGGCTCACAATGAGTCAGACACAACTTAGCGACTAAACCATGACCATCCTTCTATTATTCCAAAATAGGATTAATAAACTTCCTACAGGCAAGAGATATACTTTTCATCATTATGATGCTCTTGATTGCTCAAATTTAGAATTGTGTCTCTTCTCTACTTTTATTTTAGCATCTCTATTATCTTCTTAATTATAATTTTTAATAAATCTTATTTTCCTTACCCTTCCTACCCATCAACTCTTAAGTTACTTTCAGTTCAGTTCACTTTAATTGCTCAGTCATGTCCAAATCGTTCTGACCCCATGGACTGCAGCTTCCCTCTCCATCACCAACTCCCAGAGCTTGCTCAAACTCATGTTCATTGAATCGGTGATATCATCCAACCATCGCATTCTCTGTCATCCCCTTCTCCTCCCGCCTTCAATTTTTTCCCCGCACCAGGGTCTTTTTCAGTGAGTCAGTTCTTCACATCAAGTGGCCAAAATATTGCTGCTTCAGCTTCAGCATAAGCCCTACCAATTAATATTCAGGGTTGATTTCCTTTATGACTGTCTTGTTTATCTCCTTGCAATCCAAGGGACTCTCAAGAATCTCCAACACCACAGTTCAAAAGCATCAATTCTTCGGCACTCAGCTTTCTTTATAGTCCACTCTCACATTCATACATGACTACTGGAAAAACCATAGCTTTGACTAGATGGACCTATTTTGGCAAAATAATGTTTCTGCTTTTTAATATGCTATCTAGGTTGGTCATAGGTTTTCTTCCAAGGAGCAAGCACCTTTTAATTTCATGCCTGCAGTCACCATCTGCAGTGATCTTGGGGCACAAGAAAAGAAAGTCTGTTACTATTTCCATTGTTTCCCCCATTTATTTGCCATTAAATAATCGGACAAAATGCCATGATATTAGTTTTTTTAAGGTTGAGTTTTAAGTTAGCTTTCTCACTCCCCTCTTTCATTTTCATCAAGAGGCTCTTTAGTTCCCCTTCACTTTCTGTCCTAATGGTGGTGCCATGTGCATATATGAGGTTATTGATATTTCTCCTGGCAATCTTGATTCCAGCTTGTGCTTCATCCAGCCCAGTGTTTGGCATGATATACTCTGCATATAAGTTAAATAAGCAGGGTGAGAAGCTTTGATGTACTCTTTTCCCAATTGGGAATCATTCTGTTGTTCCATGTCCACTTCTAACTGTTGCTTCTTGACCTACATGCAATTTTTTTCAGGAAGCAGGTCAGGTTGTCTGGTATTCCCATCTCTTTAAGAATTTCCACAGTTTGTTGTGATCCACACAGTCAAAGGCTTTAGTTTAGTCAATGAAGCAGATGTAGATGCTTTTCTGAAATTCTCTTGCTTTTCTGATGATTCAATGGATGTTGGAAATTTGATCTCTGGTTCCTCTGCCTTTTCTAAATCACGTATGAACTCTGGAAGTTCTTGGTTCACATACTGTTGAAGCCTAGCTTGGATAATTTTTATGTCACTTTATAACAAATTAAAAAACTGATTTTAGAGTATTATCCAGTGTTATTAATTCTTACACAATTTTTTCTTATTTTAACCTGTTTGATATTGAAAAGTGTCTAGTTTTCCCAGTTTTATTGAACTGTATTGACATATAAGATTATCTTATATGTATTACCTTAATATGTATGACATAATTTGTTACATATTTCAAAATGATTACTGCAGTAAGTTAGTTAACATCCATCACCATATGTAGTTACACGTTTTTTTCTCATGATGAGAAGTTTTAAGAACTCATGATTTCTACTCTTTTAGCATCTTTCAAAAGTGTAACACAGTATTGTTAACTACAGTACCCTTTGAGCATTCCTAGTAGAAATGTAAATTTGTTGCAACCACTATGGAAAACAATATGGAAGTTTCCCAAAGATTAAAAACAGAACTACAATCCATCCTTTAATTTCATTTCTGTTACTATACCAAAAGAGTCACTATCTCAAAGTTAAAATGAATTGTACTACTGATAACTTGTCACTCTTTACATGGAAAGAAATATATTTTCCTAGAGTCATACAAATATTAATAATTGTATGTTAGAGTAAGGGCTTTTTGTCTTTGATAAAGAAAGCAAATTAAAATATTAGAATTTCCCTTATTGTATTTATCTTCCTTATCAAGATCTATCATTTGACACTGATGTTACATATATTTGCTCTATCTTTTTGGACAAATATGTGTGTATCAAAATAAGATAAAAATAGAGTTAGAAAGACAGATTGGGGTAGAGAGAGAGGAAATATATATTCCAATTACTGCTAGCTCTGTTTCTCTTTATTCTCTGGTGGCGAGACATGTGCTTTTTTTTTTTTTTTTTTCCTTTTTTGGTTTTGAGAATAATTTGAGTACAGATATCCTTCATTAAATTGAAGAGAATGGGGAAAACCACTAGACCATTCAGGTATTACCTAAATCAAATCCCTTATGACTATACAGTGGAAGTGAGAAATAGATTTATGGTACTACATCTGATAGACAGAGTGCCTGATGAACTATGGGCAGAGGTTCATGACATTGTACAGGAGACAGGGAGCAAGAGTATCCCCAAGAAAAAGAAATACAAAAAAGCAAAATGGTTGTCTAAGGAGGCTTTACAAATAGATGTGAAAAGAAGAGAAGGCAAAAGCAAAAGAAAAAAGGAAAGATATACCCATTTGGATGCAGAGTTCCAAAGAATAGCAAGGAGAGATAAGAAAGCCTTCCTCAATGACCAATGCAAATAGAGGAAAACAATAGAATGGGAAAGACTAGAGATCTCTTCTAGAAAATTAGAGATACCAAGGGACCATTTCATACAAAGATGGGCTCAATAAAGGACAGAAATGATATGGACCTAGCAGAAATATAATATATTAAGAAGAGGTGGCTAGAATACACAGAAGAACTGTACAAAAAAGATCTTCATGACCCATATGATCACGAAGGTGTCATCACTCACACACACCTAGAGCTGGACATCCTGGAATGTGAAGTCAGGTGGGATTTAGGAAGCATCACTATGAAGAAACGTAGTGGAGGTGATGGAATTCCAGTTGAGCTATTTCAAATCCTAAAAGATGATGCTGTGAAAGTGGTGCGCACAATATGCCAGCAAATTTGGAAAACTCAACAATGGCCACAGGACTGGAAAAGGTCAGTTTTCATTCCAATCCCAAAGAAAGGCAATTCCAAAGAATGCTCAAGCTGCTGCATAATTGCACTCATCTCACATTCTAGTAAAGTAATGCTCAAAATTCTCCAAGACAGGCTTCAGCAATATGTGAACTGTGAAATTCCAGATGTTCAAGCTGGTTTTAGAAAAGGCAGAGGAACCAGGGATCAAATTGCCAACATCCACTGGATCATCAAAAAAGCAAGAGAGCTCCAGAAAATCATCTATTTCTGCTTTATTGACTATGCCAAAGCCTTTCACTGTGTGGAATAAACTGTGGAAAATTCTGAAAGAGATGAGAATACCAGACCACCTGACCTGCCTCTTGAGAAACCTGTAAGCAGTTCAGAAAGCAACAGTTAGAACTGGATATGGGACATCAGACTGGTTCCAAACAGGAAAAGGAGTACATCAAGACTATATAGTGTCACCCTACTTATTTAACTTATATGCAAAGTACATCATGAGAAACGCTGGGCTGGAGGAAGCACAAGCTGGAATCAAGATTGCCAGGAGAAATATCAATAACCTCAGATATGCAGATGACACCACCCTCATGGCAGAAAGTGAGGAATAACTAAAAAGAGCCTCTTAATGAAGGTGAAAGAGGAGAGTGAAAAAGTTGGCTTAAAGCTCAACATTCAGGAAACTAGGATCATGGCATCTGGTCCCATCACTTCATGGCAAATAAATGGGGAAACAGTGGATGATTTTATTTTTCTGGGCTCCAAAATCCCTGCGGATGGTAACTGCAGCCATGAAATTAAAAGACACTAGCTCCTTGGAAGGAAAGTTATGACCAACCTAGACAGCATATTAAAGACCAGAGACATTATTTTGCCAACAAAGGTCCGTCTAGTCAAGGTTATGGTTTTTCCAGTGGTCATGTAAGGATGCGAGAGTTGGAATACAAAGAAAGCTGAGTGCCAAAGAATCGATGCTTTTGAACTGTGGTGTTGGAGAAAACTCTTGAGAGTTCCTTGGACTTCAAGGAGATCCAGCCAGCCCATCCTAAAGGAGATCAGTCCTGGTTGTTCATTGGAGGGACTGATATTGAAGCTGAAACTCCAATACTTTGGCCACCTGATGCAGAGAGTTGACTCATCTGATAAGATCCTGATGCTGGGAAAGATTAAGGACAGGACAAGAAATGGACGACAGAGGATGAGATGGTTGGATTGCATCACTGGCACAATGGACATGGGTTTGGGTGGACTCTGGGAGTTGGTGATGGATGGGGAGGCCTGGCGTGCTGCAGTTCATGAGATCACAAAGAGTTGGACACCACTGAGCAACTGAACTGAACTGAGATGATCCTTCATTATGTAAATTATCTCTAGTTGAACTCAGCAACTGAGTAGATTAGAGTACATTATTTAATGATGATCCTTACATTAGTTTCTGTGGCTGTTGTAAAACAAAAACAAAAACAAACAAACAAACAAACAAACAAACAAAAAAACTCAATTTAGTAGCTTAATACAAATTTTTTTATAGTTCTGAAGGGCTGGAGTTTTGAAATGGTCTCACTGGGTCAAAGTCAAGGTTTGGGAAAGGCTGCATTACTTTTTGAAGCTTTGAGAGAGAATTTTTGTTCAGGTTCTAGTGGCTGCCCACATTCCTTGAGTTGTGGCCCCTTCCATTTTCAAAGCTATCAACTTAATCACTCAAATCTTTGCTTTCTTTGCCACATCTCTTTATACAATGTTCCTTCCTCCCTCTTTCGCTTATAGGGACCTTTAATTACATTGGCCCCATTTAGATGTTCCTAGGTTTTCTTCATTCAATATGACTTGCCTCAGAAATGAACAGAGATCATTCTGTCATTTTTGAGATTGCATCCACGTACTGCATTTCAGACTCTTCTTGACTATGATGGCTACTCCACTTCTGCTAAGGAATTCTTGCCCACAGTAGTAGATATAAGGGTCATCTGAGTTAAATTCACTAATTCAGTCCATTTTAGTTCGCTGATTCCTAGAATGTTGACGTTCACTCTTGACATCTCCTGTTTGACCACTTCCAATTTGCCTTGATTCATGGACCTAACATTCCAGGTTCTTATGCAATATTGCTCTTTACAGCACCAGAATTTGCTTTTATCTCCAGTCCTATCCACAACTGGGTGTTGTTTTTGCCTTGTATCCGTCTCTTCATTGTTTCTGGAGTTATTTCTCCACTATTCTCCAGTAGCACATTGGGCACCTACTGACCTTGGGAGTTCATCTTTCAGTGTCCTACCTTTTTACCTTTTCATACTGTTCATGCAGTTCTCAAAGCAAGAATACTGAAGTGGTTTGCCATTCCCTTCTCCAGTGGACCATATTTTGTCAGAACTCTTCACCATGAACAGTCCTTCTTGGGTGGTCCTACACAGCATGGATCATAGTCTCATTGAGTTAGACAAGCCTGTGGTCCATGTGATCAGATTGGTTAGTTTTCCGTGATTGTGGTTTTCAGTCTGTCTGCCCTCAATGGAAAAAGATAAGAAGCTTATGGAAGCTTCCTGATTCTAGAGACTGACTGAGGGGGAAACTGGATCTTGTTCTGATGGGCCAGGCCATGCTCAGTAAATATGTAATCCAATTTTCTGTTGTTGGGTGGAGCTGTGTTCCCTCCCTGTTATTTACTCGGTGCCAAACTATGGTGGAAGTAATGAAGATAACGGTGACCTCCTTCAAAAGGTCCTATGCATGTACTGATACACTCAGTGCTCCCAACCCAGCAGCAGGCCACCACTGACCCATGCCTCTGGGGCACTTCCCTGGACACTCTAAGGGAAGTCTGGGTCAACCTCTTGTGGGGTCACTGATCTTTCTCCTGGGTCCTGGTGCTCACAAGTTTCTATTTGTGCCCTCAAAGAGTTTATTTCCCATTCCTGCGTAAGTTTTGGCAGCTCTGTGGTGGGGTTAATGGCAACTTCTTCCAAGAGGGGTTATGCCACACCGAAGTCTGCTGCACCCCGAGCCCCTGCCCCTGCAGCAGTCCATGGCTGACCCATACCTCCAAAGGAGATGTTCAAACACAGTTTTGTCTCAGTCTCTGTGGGGTTTCTGGGTCCTGGTGTGCACAAGGTTTGTTTGAGCACTTTGAAAGTCTCTGGCAGAAATGATGTTTGATTCTAAATGTGAATATGCCCCTCCTACCATCTTTCTGGCTTCTTCTTTGCCCTTGGATGCGGGTATCTCCTCACAACTGCTCCAGCACCTACCATCTTCCTGGGGCTTCTCTGACTTTGCATGTGGGATATCTCCTCATGGCTGCTCCAGTGCCACACAGCCACTGCACCCAGACAACATTAAATTCACCTATGTTTGCCTTGTAGGGGTCACAGAAGAAGAGAGAGAAAATATGCTAGAAAATATTGGAAGAGATAATAGCTAAAAACTTTCTTAACATGGGAAAGGAAACAGTCAGCCAAGTCCAGGAAGCACAGAGCCCCAGGCAGGATAAACACAAGGAGGAACATGCTGAGATACATAGTAATCAAATAGACAAATATTAAAGATGAAGATAAAATATTAAGAACAACTAGGGGAAAATGACAAATAACATACAAGGAAACTCTCATAAGGTTATTAGCTGACATTTCATCAGAAACTCTGCAAGCCAAAAGGGAATGGCATATTTTTTAAATGAAGAAAGAGAAAAACTTACAACCAAGAAAATTCTACCCAGGGAGACTCTCATTCAGATTTAATGAGGAAATTAAAAATACATATGAGCAAAAGATGAACAAATTCGGCACTACCAATGAGGTTTTCAACAAATGTTAAAGGAACTCTCTAGGCAGATAGCACAAAAGAAGTAAAAGACCTACAAAAAAAAAAAAATTTTAAGAAGATAATAATAGAAACATACATATTGATAATTACTTTAAACGTAAATGGACTAAATGCACGGACAAAAAGACATCAACTGGCTGAGTGGATACAAAAATAAGACCTGTATATATGCTGTATAAAACAGACCCACCTTGAACTCATACAAATTGAGACTGAGGGTTTGGAAAAATGTATTCCATGCAAATGGAAATCGAAAATAGCTGGAGTAGCAATACTTAGGCAAAATAGAATTTAAAATAAAGACTACTAAAAGAGACAAGGAATGACACTACATAATTATCAAGGGGATACAGACTGGTTGCAAATAGGAAAAGGAGTACGTCAAGGCTGTATATTGTCACCCTGCTTATTTAACTTATATGCAGAGTACATCATGAGAAATCTGGGCTGGAAGAAGCACAAGCTGGAATCAAGATTACCGGGAGAAATATCAATAACCTCAGATATGCTGATGACACCAACTTTATGGCAGAAAGTGAAGAAGAGCTAAAAAGTCTCTTGATGAAGGTAAAAGAGGAGAGTGAAAAAGTTGGCTTAAAGCTCAACATTCAGAAAACGAAGATTTTGGCAGCTGGTCCCATCACTTCATGGGAAATAGATGAGGAAACAGTGTGAGACTTTACTTTTCTTTGCTCCAAAATCACTGCAGATGGTGATTGCAGCCATAAAATTAAAAGACACTTACTCCTTGGAAGGAAAGTCAAGACCAACCTAGACAGCATATTAAAAAGCAGAGACATTACTTTGCCAACAAAGGTCCATCTAGTCAAAGCTATGGTTTTTCCAGTGGTCATGTATGGATGTGAGAGTTGGACTGTGAAGAAGGCTGAGCGCCAAGAATTGATGCTTTTGAACTGTGGTGTTGGAGAAGACTCTTGAGAGTCCCTTGGACTTCAAGGAGATCCAACCAGTCCATCCTGAAGGAGATCAGTCCTGGGTGTTCATTGGAAGGACTGATTGTAAAGCTGAAACTCCAATACTTTGGCCACCTCATGAGAAGAGTTTACTCATTGGAAAAGACCCTGATTCTGGGAGGGATTGGGGGCAGGAGGAGAAGGGGATGACAGAGGATGAGATGGCTGGATGGCATCACCAACTTGATGGACATGAGTTTGGGTAAGCTCCAGGAGTTGATGATGGACAGGGAGGCCTGGCTTGCTGTGATTCATGGGGTCGCAGAGAGTCAGACACGACTGAGTGACTGAACTGAACTGAACACAGGAACATTTCAATATGGAAGTAGTGTAATACTAACCACTGTGAAGGGACACATTGACAGTAACACAATAATAGTTGAGAACCTTGACACCATACTTTCATCATTGCACAGAGCATTCAGACAGAAAATTAATAAGGAAACACAGACCATACATGACACATTAGACCAGATAAACCTAACTGGTATTTATAGAGCATGCCCCCTAAAAGTAGTAGGTTATACTTTTTCCTAAACTGCACATGAAACATTTAGATACAAATGAACACCTATCCTTCTAAAACTCTTCTAAAAAACTTCAGGGGAAGGAATACTCATACACTCTTTCCATGAGGCCACCACCACCTTGATACTAAAACCAGAGAAAGATACCACACACACATACACAATTACAGGCCAATATCACTGATGAGCATAGATGCAAAAATCCTCAAAAGATACCAGCAATCCAAATCCAACAATGTATTAAAAGGATGGCACACCACACTCAAGTGTGATTTATCCCAGGGATACAAGATCATTTCAATGTACATAAATCAATTAATGTGATACATGACATCAAGAAATTGAAGAATGAAAACCATATGATAGATTCAGCAGATGCAGAAAAAGCTTTTGACAAGATAGAGCAACCATTTATGATAACAACTCTCCAGAAAGTGGGCATAGAAGGAATCTACCTCAATATAATGAAAGCCATAAACTGCAAACCTACAGCTAACATCATATTCAGTGGTGAAAAGCTGAAAGCATTTCCTCTAAGATCAGGAACAAGACAAGGATGTCCAGTTTCACCAGTTTTATTCAGTATAGCTTTGGAAGTCTTAGCTACAGCAACCATAAAAGAGAAAGAAACAAAGGGAATAAAATTGGAAAAGATGAAGTTAAGCCATCACTGTTTGTAGACGACATGATACTAAATATTGTTATTCAACCACTCAGTCATGTCTGACTTTTTGCAACCCAATGGACTGAAGCACACCAGGCTTCCTTGTCCTTCACCATCTCCTGGGAATTGTGAAAACTCATGTCCATTAAGTCAGTGATACCAGCTAACCATCTTGTCCTCTGACATCCCCTTCTCCTGCTGCTTTTAATCTTTCCCAGCATCAAGGTCTTTCCCAAACAGTCAGTTCTTTGCATCAGATACCCAAAGTATCGGAGCTTCAGCTTCAGCATCAGTCTTTCCAATGAATATTCAAGATTACTATCCTTTAGGATTGACTTATTTGATCTCTTTGCAGCCCAAGGAACTCTCAAGACCTTTCTCCAACAGCACAGTTTGAAAGTATGAATTCTTCAGTTTGCAGCCTTCTTTATGGTTCAACTTTCACATCCATACATGACTACTGGAAAAAAATATAGCTTTGACTAGACAGATCTTTGTCAGCAAAGTAATGTCTCTGCTTTTTAAAACATTTTCTAGGTTTGTCATAGCTTTTCTTCCAAGGAGTAGGTGTCTTTCAATTCTATTCTTACAGTGGCCATCTGCGGTGATTTTGGAGCCCAAGAAAAATACAGTCTGCTACTGTTTCCATTGTTTCCCGCCATGAAGTGATGGGACCAGATGCCATGATCTTCATTTTTAGAATGTAGAGGTTTGAGCCAGCTTTTTCACTCTCCTCTTTCACCTTCATCAAGAGGCTTTTTAGTTCCTCATGTCTTTCTGTCATAAAGATGGTGTCATCTACATATCTGAGGTTATTGATATTTCTCCTGGCAATCTTGATTCCAGCTTGTGTTTCATCCAGCCCAGCATTTTGCATAATGCATACTGCACGTAAGTTAAATGAGTAAGGTGACAATATACAGTCTTAACATATTATTTTCCATTTGGAACCATTCCATTGTTGCATGTACAGTTCTTTTTTTTTTTTTTTTTAATTGCTTTTATTTTATTTTTTTTAATTTTATTTTATTTTTAAACTTTACAATATTGTATTGGTTTTGCCAAATATCGAAATGAATCCACCACAGGTATACATGTGTTGCCCATCCTGAATCCCCCTCCCACCTCCCTCCCCATACCATCCCTCTGGATCATCCCAGTGCACCAGCCCCAAGCATCCAGTATCGTGCATCAAACCTGGACTGGCAACTCGTTTCATATATTATATTATATGTATTTCAATGCCATTCTCCCAAATCATCCCACCCTCTCCCTCTCCCACAGAGTCCAAAAGACTGTTTTATACATCAGTGTCGCTTTTGCTGTCTCGTATACAGGGTTATTGCTACCATCTTTCCAAATTCCATATATATGCGTTAGTATACTGCATTGGTGTTTTCCTTTCTGGCTTACTTCACTCTGTATAAGAGGCTCCAGTTTCCTCCACCTCATTAGAACTGATTCAAATGTATTCTTTTTAATGGCTGAGTAATACTCCATTGTGTATATGTACTACAGCTTTCTTATCAATTCATCTGCTGATGGACATCTAGGTTGCTTCCATGTCCTGGCTATTATAAACAGTGCTACAATGAACATTGGGGTACACGTATCTCTTTCAATTCTGGTTTCCTCAGTGTGTATGCCCAGCAGTGGGATTTCTGGATCATAAGGCAGTTCTATTTCCAGCTTTTTAAGGAATCTCCACACTGTTCTCCATAGTGGCTGTACTAGTTTGCATTCCCACCAACAGTGTAAGAGGGTTCCCTTTTCTCCACACCCTCTCCAGCATTTATTGCTTGTAGACTTTTGGATCACAGCCATTCTGACTGGCGTGAAATGTACCTCATTGTGGTTTTGATTTGCATTCCTCTGATAATGAGTGATGTTGAGCATCTTTTCATGTGTTTGTTAGCCATCTGTATGTCTTCTTTGGAGAAATGTCTATTTAGTTCTTTGGCCCATTTTTTGATTGGGTCATTTATTTTTCTGGAATTGAGCTGTAGGAGTTGCTTGTATATTTTTGAGATTAGCTGTTTGTCAGTTGCTTCATTTGCTATTATTTTCTCCCATTCTGAAGGCTGTCTTTTCACCTTGCTAATAGTTTCCTTTGTTGTGCAGAAGCTTTTAAGTTTAATTAGGCCCCATTTGTTTATTTTTGCTTTTATTTCCAATATTCTGGGAGGTGGGTCATAGAGGATCCTGCTGTGATGTATGTCAGAGAGTGTTTTGCCTATGTTCTCCTCTAGGAGTTCTATAGTTTCTGGTCTTACGTTTAGATCTTTAATCCATTTTGAGTTTATTTTTGTGTATGGTGTTAGAAAGTGTTCTAGTTTCATTCTTTTACAAGTGGTTGACCAGTTTTCACAGCACCAGTTGTTAAAGAGATTGTCTTTAATCCATTGTATTTTCTTGCCTCCTTTGTCAAAGATAAGGTGTCCATGTGTGCATGGATTTATCTCTGTGCTTTCTATTTTGTTCCATTGATCTATATTTCTGTCTTTGTGCCAGTACCATACTGTCTTGATGACTGTGGCTTTGTAGTAGAGCCTGAAGTCAAGTATGTTGATTCCTCCAGTTCCATTCTTCTTTCTCAAGATCGCTTTGGCTATTCGAGGTTTTTTGTATTTCCATACAAATTGTGAAATTATTTGATCTAGCTCTGTGAAGAATACTGTTGGTAGCTTGATAGGGATTTCATTGAATCTATAAATTGCTTTTGGTAGTATACTCATTTTCACTATATTGATTCTTTCAATCCATGAACATGGTATATTTCTCCATCTATTAGTGTCCTCTTTGATTTCTTTCACCAGTGTTTTATAGTTTTCTATATATAGGTCTTTAGTTTCTTTAGGTAGGTGTATTCCTAAGTATTTTATTCTTTCCGTTGCAATGGTGAATGGAATTGTTTCCTTAAGTTCTCTTTCTGTTTCCTCATTATTAGAAATGCAAAGGATTTCTGTGTGTTGATTTTATATTCTGCAACTTTACTATAGTCATTGATTAGTTCTAGTAATTTTCTGGTGGAGTCTTTAGGGTTTTCTATGTAGAGGATTATGTCATCTGCAAACAGTGAGAATTTTACTTCTTCTTTTCCAATTTGGATTCCTTTTATTTATTTTTCTGCTCTGATTTCTATGACCAAAACTTCCAAAACTATGTTGAATAGTAATGGTGAAACAGGGCACTCTTGTCTTGTTCCTGACTTTAGAGGAAATGCTTTTAGTTTTTCACCATTGAGGATAATGTTTGCTGTGGGTTTGTCATATATAGCTTTTATTATGTTGAGGTATGTTCCTTCTACTCCTGCTTTCTGGAGAGTTTTTATCATAAATGGATGTTGAATTTTGTCAAAAGCTTTCTCTGCATCTATTGAGATAATCATATGGTTTTTACTTTTCAATTTGTTAATGTGGTGTATTACATTGATTGATTTGTGGATATTAAAGAATCCTTGCATCCCTGGGATAAAGCCCACTTGGTCATGGTGTATGATCTTTTTAATGTGTTGTTGGGTTCTGATTGCTAGAATTTTGTTAAGGATTTTTGCATCTATGTTCATCAGTGATATTGGCCTGTAGTTTTCTTTTTTTGTGGGATCTTTGTCAGGTTTTGGTATTAGGGTGATGGTGGCCTCATAGAATGAGTTTGGAAGTTTACCTTCCTCTGCAATTTTCTGGAAGAGTTTGAGCAGGATAGGTGTTAGCTGTTCTCTAAATTTTTGGTAGAATTCAGCTGTGAAGCCGTCTGGACCTGGGCTTTTGTTTGCTGGAAGATTTTTGATTACAGTTTCAACTTCCGTGCTTGTGATGGGTCTGTTAAGATTTTCTATTTCTTCCTGGTCCAGTTGTGGAAAGTTGTACTTTTCTAAGAATTTGTCCATTTCTTCCACGTTGTCCATTTTATTGGCATATAATTGTTGATAGTAGTCTCTTATGATCCTTTGTATTCTGTGTTGTCTGTTGTGATCTCTCCATTTTCATTTCTAATTTTATTGATTTGATTTTTCTCCCTTTGTTTCTTGATGAGTCTGGCTAATGGTTTGTCAATTTTATTTATCCTTTCAAAGAACCAGCTTTTGGGCTTGTTGATTTTTGCTATGGTCTCTTTTGTTTCTTTTGCATTTATTTCTGCTCTAATTTTTAAGATTTCTTTCCTTCTACTAACCCTGGGGTTCTTCATTTCTTTCTTTTCTAGTTGCTTTAGGTGTAGAGTTAGGTTATTTATTTGACTTTTTTCTTGTTTCCTGAGGTATGCATCTATTGCTATGAACTTTCCCCTTAGGACTGCTTTTACAGTGTCCCACATGTTTTGGGTTGTTGTGTTTTCATTTTCATTCGTTTCTATGCAGATTTTGATTTCTTTTTTGATTTCTCCTGTGATTTGTTGGTTATTCAGCAGCGTGTTGTTCAGCCTCCAAATGTTGGAAGTTTTAATAGTTTTTCTCCTGTAATTGAGATCTAACCTTACTGTATTGTGGTCAGAAAAGATGCTTGGAATGATTTCAATTTTTTTTTTTTTTTTTTTTAATTTACCAAAGCTAGATTTATGGCCTAGGATGTGATCTATCCAGGAGAAGGTTCCATGTGCACTTGAGAAAAAAGTGAAATTCATTGTTTGGATGAAATGTCCTATAGGTATCAATTAGGTCTAACTGGTCTATTGTATTGTTTAAAGTTCGTGTTTCCTTGTTAATTTTCTGTTTAGTTGATCTATCCATAGGTGTGAGTGGGGTATTAAAGTCTCCCACTATTATTGTGTTATTGTTAATTTCTCCTTTCATACTTGTTAGCATTTGTCTTACATATTGTGCTGCTCCCGTGTTGGGTGCATATATATTTATAATTGTTATATCTTCTTCTTGGATTGATCATTATGTAGTGACCGTCTTTGTCTCTTTTCACAGCCTTTGTTTTAAAGTCTATTTTATCTGATATGAGTATTGCTACTCCTGCTTTCTTTGGGTCCCTATTTGCATGGAAACTCTTTTTCCAGCCCTTCACTTTCAGTCTGTATGTGTCCCCTGTTTTGAGGTGGGTCTCTTGTAGACAGCATATGTAGGGGTCTTGTTTTTGTATCCATTCAGCCAGTCTTTGTCTTTTGGTTGGGTCATTCAACCCATTTATGTTTAAGGTAATTACTGATAAGTATGATCCCGTTGCCATTTACTTTATTGTTTTGCATTCAAATTTATACACTGTTTTTCTGTTTCCTGTCTAGAGAATATCCTTTAGTATTTGTTGGAGAGCTGGCTTGGTGGTGCTGAATTCTCTCAGCTTTTGCTTGTCTGTAAAGCTTTTGATTTCTCCTTCATATTTGAGTGAGATCCTTGCTGGGTACAATAATCTGGGCTGTAGGTTATTTTCTTTCATCACTTTAAGTATGTCTTGCCATTCCCTCCTGGCTTGAAGAGTTTCTATTGAAAGATCAGCTGTTATCCTTATGGGAATTCCCTTGTGTGGTATTTGTTGTTTTTCCCTTGCTGCTTTTAATATTTGTTCTTTGTGTTTGATCTTTGTTAATTTGATTAATATGTGTCTTGGGGGGTTTCGCCTTGGGTTTATCCTGTTTGGGACTCTCTGGGTTTCTTGGACTTGAGTGATTATTTCCTTCCCCATTTTAGGGAAGTTTTCAACTATTATCTCCTCAAGTATTTTCTCATGGTCTTTCTTTTTGTCTTCTTCTTCTGGGACCCCTATGATTCGAATGTTGTAGCGTTTAATATTGTCCTGGAGGTCTCTGAGATTGTCCTCATTTCTTTTAATTAGTTTTTCTTTTGTCCTCTCTGATTCATTTATTTCTACCATTCTATCTTCTACTTCACTAATCCTATCTTCTGCCTCTGTTATTCTACTATTTGTTGTTTCCAGAGTGTTTTTGATTTCACTTATTGCATTATTCATTATATATTGACTCTTTTTTATTTCTTCTAAGTCCTTGTTAAACCTTTCTTGCATCTTCTCAATCCTTGTCTCCAGGCTATTTATCTTTGATTCCATTTTGATTTCAAGATTTTGGAACAATTTCACTATCATTATTTGGAATTCTTTATCAGGTAGATTCCCTATGTCTTCCTCTTTTGTTTGGTTTCGTGGGCATTTATCCTGTTCTTTTATCTGCTGGGTATTCCTCTGTCTCTTCATCTTGTTTAAATTGCTGAGTTTGGGGTGTTGTTTCTGTATTCTGGCAGTTTGTGGAGTTCTCTTTATTGTGTCATTTCCTCGCTGTGTGCGGGTTTGTACAAGTGGCTTGTCAAGGTTTCTTGGTTAGGGAAGCTTGTGTCGGTGTTCTGGTGGGTGGAGCTGTATTTCTTCTCTCTGGAGTGCAATGAAGTGTCCAGTAATGAGTTATGAGATGTCTATGGTTTTGGGGTGACTTTTGTCAGCCTGTATCTTGGAGCTCAGGGCTGTGTTCCGGTGTTGCTGGAGAATTTGCTTGGTATGTCTTGCCCTGGGACTTGTTGGCCCTTGTGTTGTGCTTGGTTTCAATGTAGGTATGGAGGCGTTTGATGAGCTCCTGTCAATTAATGTTCCCTGGAGTCAGGAGTTCCCTGGAGTCAGGGTTTGGACTTAAGCCTCCTGCTTCCAGCTATCGGTCTTATTTTTACAGTAGTTTTAAAACTTCTCCTTCTATACAGCACCATTGATAAAACATCTATATTAAAGATGAAAAGTTTCTCCACCGTGAGGGTCACCCAGAGAGGTTCACAGCGTTACATGGAGAAGAGAAGAGAGAGGAGGGAGTTAGAGGTGACCCGAATGAGATGAGGTGGAATCAAGAGAGGAGAGAGTGGTCTAGCCAGTAATCACTTCCTTATGTGCACTCCACAACTGGACCACTCAGAGTTGTTCACGGAGTTATACAGAGAAGAGAAGAAGGAGGAAGGAGACAGAGGTGGCCAGGAGGATAAAAGGGGGGAATGAAAAGGAAGGAGACAGATCCAGCCAGTAATCAGTTCCCTAAGTGTTCTCCACCATCTGGAATACACAGAAATTCACAGAGCTGGGTAGAGTAGAGAGGGGTTAGGTAGGAGACACAGGCGATCTGGTGGAGAAAACGGAGAGTCCAAAGGGAGAGAGAGCAGTCAAGCCAGTAATCTCGCTCCCTAGTGAAAAATGGGTCCTGAAGATTGGGTTCTTAAAGGTACCATATTGGTAACAAATACATAAAAGCAAAAAATAAAAATCTAGAGTAGAGTTTGGAATTTCAAAAATACAATGTTAAAGAAGAGAAGAAGGAAAAGAAAGAGAGGAAACAAACAAACAAACAAAGTCGCAAAAATTATAAAGAAAATATAGGTACAAAATTGATAACAAATACCAAAATCCAAAAATTAAAAATCTAGAGTTAGAGTTTGGAATTTCAAAAATGCAATGTTAAAAAAAAGAAGAAAAAAAAAGAAAGAGAGAGAGGAAAAAAAAAAAAACTCACAAAAATTATAAAGAAAATACAGGTACAAAATTGATAACAAATACCAAAAAGCTAAACTATACTAGAGTATAGTTTGGAATTTCAGACATACAATGTTATATAAAAGAAGAAGAAAAAGAAAGAGAGAGAAAAAAAAAGTCACAAAAATTATTAAAAAAAAATATAGGTACAAAATTGATAACAAATACCAAAAAGCTAAAATTATAAATCAAGAGTAGAGTAATAGAGTATGGAATTTCAAAAATACAATGTTAAAGAAAAGAAGAAAAAAAAAGGTCACAAAAATTATAAAATATATATATATGAAGTTTGCTTTAAAAAATTGTTTTTTTTTTTGCAAAGTAATAGTAGGTTATAAAAGTGAAAATTAAAGGAATAATAGAGGACTTAAAAATTTTTTAAAAATTAAAAAAAAGAAAGAATGAATGATCATAAAAATAGTAAAAATATATCTAGGACTTTCTCTGATTTTGTTGTGGGTATTGTGGGGTCAGTTCATTTTCGGCTAGTTCCTTGGTCCGACTTATATTTCTCAAGATCTATAGGCCCTTTCCTATGTAGTCAGTACTAACCACAGGGTTTTAATCTATTGCCTGTAGCTTCCAAGGGGGGTCCCTCTGTTATAGCTTCTTCTGTTTGCTGGTCTCTTTAGTGTCTGGTTTCTGCCCTGATACAAAGGGGACGGTGGTGGACACTTTTTTATTTTTTTTAGGCTCACTTGTTCAGTCACGCTGTGGGGAGGGAGGGATGCTGCAAACAAATAACACTGGCATGTGCTCGCAGTGCCTCAGCCACACTGGTTCTGCCCCTGCTCACCGCACCTGTAGCCTCCCTGCCCACACTGCTCAGGCTTTAGGTTGCTCCCCCGGGAAACATCTGTGGCCGGCCCTGGGCTGCTTACACCTCCCAGGTCCAAGCAGCTCAGGTTCAGGCACTCAGGTAGTCCTCAGAGGCGCAGACTCGGTCGGGCCTGCGTTTTGTGCCTTTCCCAGGTCCCAGCAGCTCAGGTGATAAGGTGTTTGGCGAGCGAGATTGCTGCGACTTATCGCCTCCCCGCTGCTCAGTTATCTAGGTGGATGTTGACCATCCAGACCCCCAAAAAGTTTTAGTTAGCAAAGAAGTCTGCTTACAGTTTTATAGATAATGTCTCTCTGAGGCTGCAATTGCCCCCTTTCGGCTCTGGCTGCCTGTCACCGGAGGGGGATGGTCTGCAGCCGGCTATCTCTGTTCAGTCCTTTGTTCCGTGCAGGATCCTGGCAGTGTCTTAGGTTAGGGCTGGCTTTTCATGTAGTAGATATCCCACAGTCTGGTTTGCTAGCCCAAATTATTTCACTCAGATAGCGCTCAGGGTATTCAGGCCAGATCCTTACTCTAAGCGAAGCAGTCCGCGCCACGCCTCCCTGCCCAGCCCCCACTCGCTAGTGGAGTGTGCAGGCGTCTGCACTGCATCTCCGCTGGAGGAGTTACCATAGGGCTCGTAATCTGCGGGTTTTAATTGTTTATTGATTTTTCCTCCCTGTTATGTCGCCCTCTGTGCTTCCAAGGCTCGGCACAGATTCGGCAGTGAGAAGATTTCCTTGTGTTTGGAAACTTCTCTCTTTTTAACATTCCCTTCCCGGGACAGAACTCCATCCCTCCCTCTTTTGTCTCTTTTTTTGTCTTTTATATTTTTTCCTACTTCCTTTCAAAGACTTGGGTTGCTTTTCTGGGTGCCTGATGTCCTCTGCTGGCATTCAGAAGTTGTTTTGTGGAATTTACTCAGTGTTTAAATGTTCTTTTGATGAATTTGTGGGGGAGAAAGTGTTCTCCTGGTCCTACTCCTCCGCCATCTTATCCCCTTCCCCCTCCATGTACAGTTCTAACTATTCCTTGTTGACCCACACACAGGTTTCACAGGAGACAGATAAGGTTGTCTGGTATTCTCATCTAATTAAGGATTTTCCACAGTTTGTTGTGATACAGTCAAAGGCCCTGGCATAGTCAGTAAAGCAGAAGTAGATGTTTTTCTGGAACTCTCTTGTTTTTTCGATGATCCAACAGATGTTGGCAAATTGATTTCTGTATCCTTTGCCTTTTCTAAATCCAGCTTGAACATATGGAAGTTCTCAGTTCATGTACTATTGAAACCTAGTTTGGAGAATTTTGAGCATTAATTTGATAGTGTGTGGAATAGTACAATTATACAGTACTTTTAACATTGTTTGGCATTGCCTTTCTTTGAGATTGGAAGGAAAACTGACCTTTTCCAGTCTTGTGCCCATTGCCGGGTTTTCCAAACTTACTGGCATATTGAGTGCAACACGTTAACAGCATCATGTTTTAGGATTTGAAATGGCTCAGCTGGAATTCTATCACCTCCACTAGCTTTGTTCATAGTGACGCTTCCTAAGGCCCACTTGACTTCACACTCCAAGATGTCTGGCTCTAGGTGAGTGATCACACCATCATGGTTATCTGGGTCATTAAGATCTCTTTTGTATAGTTCTTCTGTGTATAGTAATCACTTCTTCTTAATATCTTCTGCTTCTCTTCAGTTTATGCTGTTTGTATTCTTTATCGTGCTCATCTTAGCATGAAATGTTCCCTTGGTATCACTATTTTTTTCTTGAAGAGGTCTCTAGTCTTTACCATTCTATTGTTTTCCTCTATTTCTTTGCATTCATCACTTAGTAAGGCTTTCTTATCTCTCCTTGTTTTTCTTTGGAACTCTGATTTCAAATGGAAGCATCTTTACTTTTCTCCTTTGCCTTTTGCTTCTCTTCTTTTCTCAGCTATTTGTAAGGCCTGCTCAGACAACCTTTTCGCATTTCTTTTATCTTGTAATGGTTTTGATCACCGCCTCCTGTACAATGTCACGAATGTCCGTCCATAGTTCTTCAGGCATTCTATCAGATCTAATCCATTGAATCTATTTGTCACTTCCATTGTATAATCATAAGGGATTAGATTTAGATCATACCTGAATGGTCTAGTGGTTTTCCCTACTTTCTTCATTTTAAGTCTGAATTTGGAAATAAGGAGTTCATGATCTGAGCCACAGTCAGCTCCTGGTCTTGTTTTTGCTGACTGTATAGAGCTTCTCCATCTTTGACTGCAAAGAATATAATCAATCTGATTTTGGTATTGACCATCTGGTGACTTCCATATGTAAAGTCATCTCTTGTTTAGCCTTTGTCCTTCCTCATTTTGTACTCAAAAGCCAAACTTGCCTATTACTCCAGGTATCTCTTGACTTCCTACTTCTGTATTCTAGTCTCTAAAATGAAAAGGTCATTTTTTCTAGTGTTACTTCTAGAAGGTCTTGTAGTTCTTCATAGAACCATTCAACTTCAGCTTCTTCACCATTAGTGTTTGGGGAATAGACTTGGATTACTGTGATACTGAATGGTTTGTCTTGGATATGAACCGAGGTCAGTTTGATTTTTTTGAGATTGCAGCCAAGTACTACATTTCAGACTCTTTTGTTGACTATGAGGGCTACTTAATTTTTTTCTAAGCAATTCTTGTCCACAGTAGTAGACAGAATGGTCATCAGAATTAAATTTGTCCATTCCAGTCCATTTTAGTTCACTCATTTCTAAAATGTTGATGTTAATTCTTGCCATTCCTATTTGACCACTTCCAGTTTACCATGATTCTTGGGCCTAACATTCCAGGTTCCTATGCCATGTTATTCTTTACACTATCAACTTTACTTTCATCACCAGATACATCCACAGCTGGGTGTTGTTTCTGCTCTGGCTCAGCCATTTCATCTGTTCTGGATCATTTCTCTACTCTTCGCCAGTAGAATATTGGGTACCTGCTGACCTGGGTACTATATAGAAAAGATCCTAATTACTCTAACAGAAAAGTACTAGAGGTCATCAGTGAATTAGGTAACATTGCCAGTTACAAAATTAACACTCATAAAGTTGCATTTCAAAAAGATCAGAAAGAGAAATTAAAGAAACAGTTCCATATTCCATTGCTTAAAGAATAATGAAATATCTAGGAATCAACCTACTTAAGGAGACAAATACTTTTGCTATGAAAACTAAAAGATACTGATGAAAGAAACTGAAGAAGACACAAACAGATGGGAAGATAAACCACGTTCATGGATTGGAAGGATCAATATCATCAAAATGACTATAATATCCAAGGAAGTCCACAGTTTCCGCACAATAACTATCAAATTAGCAATGGAACTAGAACATAACTAGAACAAAAAAATCTTAAAATTTGTATGGAGACACTAAAGAACTTGAATAGTGAAAGCAATCTTCAGAAAGAAAATCAAAGCCAGAAGAATCAGACTCCCTGACTTCAGACTATATGACAAAGTTATAGCCATCAAAAAATTATGAAACTGGCAAAAAAAAAGAGAAAAAAATATATATATATAGCAACATGGATCAATGGAACAAATAGAAATTCCTGAAATAAACCCATGTACTTATGGGCAATTAATCTATGACAAAGGATGCAAGACTCTATAATGTTGGAAATATAGTTTCTTCAACAAGTGATGATGGGAAAACTGGACAGCAATGTGTTTTAAAATCGAAATTAGATCATTCTTTACTACCATATACAAAATAAGCTCAAAGTAGATTAAGAACCTAAAAATGAGAACAGACACTATAAAATTACTAGAGGAAAACATAGGTTGAACCCAATCTAACATAAATTGCATCAACATTTTTCTCTATCCATCTCCTAGAATAATGGAAATAAAAACAAAAATACACAATTAGAACCTACTTAAACTGAAAACATTTGCACAGCAAAGGAAAGAGTTAACAAGAAAACAAAAAGAAACACACAGACTAGGATAACATACTGCAAATGATGTGACCAACAAAGGATTAGCTTTCAAAATCTACAAACAGCTCATGAAGCACATTACCAAAATAATCCAATCAAAAATGAGCAGAAGACCTTAATTGTCATTTTTCCAAAGAAGACACACAGAAGGCCAAGAAACACATGAAAAGATGGTCAACATTACTAATTACTAGAGATACACCAAAACTACAATGAAATATCAACTCACACCAATCAAAATGGCTATCTTCAGAAAATCTACAAACAATAAATGCTAGAGGGTGTGGAAAAAAGTGAATGCCCATACACTTTTGGTGGGAATATAAACTGGTACAACCACCATGGAGAACAACTTGGATGTTCCTTAAAAAATAAAAAAATAGATTTAACAAATGATACTATACTCCCACTCCTGTGCATATATTCAGAGAAAAACATGGTCCAAAAGGATACATGCACCCCAGTATTTATTGCGTCATTCTACAGTATCCAAGACATGGAAGCAACCTAAATGACCATCAACAAAGGAAAAGAAGATGTGATACACTTATACAATGGAATATTACTCTCGATTATAAATAATGAAATAATATCATTTGTAGCAACATGGATGGACCTAGAGATTGTCACACTTAATGAAGTAGGACAGAAAGAGAAGCATAAACATCATATGGCATCCCTTTTATGAGTAATCTAAAAAAACATGACACAAATGAACTTAGTTGCAAAATAAAAAGAGACTCACAGACTCAGAGGACAAACTTATGGTTGCCAGTAGGAAGGAAGGGGAGAAGGGATAGTTAGAAAGTTTGAGATGGACAAGTGCACACTGACATATTTAAAATGGATAACCAATAAGGACCTATTTCATAGCACAGGGGCTCTGGTCAGTGCTATGTGGCAACCTGGGTGGGAACGAGTTTAAGGGAGAATGAATATAGGTATATGTAACACTCGGTCCTTTTGCTCTCCACCTGAAACTATAACAGCATTGTTAATCATCTAGACTCCAAGATAAAAAAATATATATATATATATATATATGAGGAGGAGTAATTGTAGCTCTACTTTCAATATTTACAGCACTTTTTGTAGCTTTTTAAAGAGAACACTATAAATATATGTGTATATAAATGATGAATAAGCATTTATGAATCTTACCATATAATAATTATGGAGTAATTAACTTACATGTTTATTTCTAAATCTGTATACATAGAAATAAATGTAATTAGGCAAGAACATTTTAAGGTATTTTTTATTTACTCATCCATTCAACAAATATTTATGAAGTCCTGTTTCATTCAAACAACTACAACAAAAATAATCTCAAAGTAAGAATATGAATATTGAGTAAACGAGACCCATGGAGTTCTTCTTACTAACACCTGAAGAGAACGAAGAGACGCAGGCAGTAAAGAAGAAAACACGTAGTTTCATAAGATCTTTTTAAATAGCAATGTATGCTTTTAAAAAATAAAACTATGTTATTAAAGGGGGAGTGAATAAGGAATTTCTGATAACATAGCTTTTGAACAGTGACATAACTGTATTTTTAAAGTAATAAAAATACTTTACTGTTAAGATGAATGAAATCTATTTTTCAAGGTTTGATTAAATAAAATTTTGAATAGAAAAATGAGTGAGAAGTAACAGGTAAACTTTTCAAGATCTTAGTTCATGTGATTATTTTTCCTCATAAGTCTCTTGACAGCCCATAGTCAGATTTAATTTCAACATATTAGTTCTTACGATTGACTTTTGAAAGGAAAGCACTCAGCTCATGTTTTGAGTAATGGAGTCCTTTTCCTCTGTCATGGCCATCAGATGAACTGATTTTTTTTTTTTTTTTCCTGCACAAGCTTGCTAAGTTGTTTCAGTATTGTCCAACTATTGTGACACCATGGACTGTAGCCCAGAAGGATCCTTTGTCTAGGGGATTCTCCAGGCAAGAATATTGCATTGGGCTGCCATTTCCAGGGTATCTTCCTAACCCAGGGATCAGACCCACGTCCTCTATGTCACCTACATTGGCAGACAGAGTTCTTTTCCACTAGCACCACCTGGGAAGCTCCTTTCTTCTACATATAAACATATAGTATGAAGGGCTAATTCAAATTGTAATGCTTCATATTTGAGTACTGATAAAATTCAAACGAACCTATATTTTGCTAAAAAGCTCTTACACAGCATTTTGACCAATCTCAAATTTGTGTAAACAATTTTAGTCTTGTCTTCAAATGTGCCTACAGTATCTTCAGGATGTTCCTGCATGTAGAAGTTTAGGCTGTTAAAATTCTTACAAAGCCAAGACATGTTAAAACTTTGTAATCCTCTGGTTAAGTGTTCCATAAATGAAGGAGGATATTTACATGTTCTCAACATGCTATGATTAGTTGGGTACAAACAGGATAAATATTTACCAATAAAAGCATTTTAATATAATACTTGTCTTCAACATCATGAGAAACGCTGTACTGGAAGAAACACAAGCTGGAATCAAGATTGTCGGGAGAAATATCAATAACCTCAGATATGCAGATGATATCACCCTTATGGCAGAAAGTGAAGAGGAACTGAAAAGCCTCTTGATGAAAGTGAAAGTGGAGAGTGAAAAAGTTGGCTTAAAGCTCAACATTCAGAAGACGAAGATCATGGCATCTGGTCCCATCACTTCATGGGAAATAGATGGGGAAACAGTGGAAAGAGTGTCAGACTTTATTTTTGGGGGCTCCAAAATCACTGCAGATGGTGACTGCAGCCATGAAATTAAAATATGCTTACTCCTTGGAAGGAAAGTTATGACCAACCTAGATAGCATATTCAAAAGCAGAGACATTACTTTGCCAACAAAGGCCCATCTAGTCAAGGCTATGGTTTTTCCTGTAGATGTGAGAGTTGGACTGTGAAGAAAGCTGAGCATCGAAGAATTGATGCTTTTGAACTGTGGTGTTGGAGAGTCTCTTGGACTGCAAGGAGATCAAACCAGTACATTCTGAAGGAGATCAACCCTGGGATTTCTTTGGAGGGATTGATGCTGAAGCTGAAACTCCAGTACTTTGGCCACCTCATGTGAACGGTTAACTCGTTGGAAAAGATTCTGATGCTGGGAGGGATTGGGGGCAGGAGGAGAAGGGGACGACAGAGGATGAGATGGCTGGATGGCATCACTGACTCAATGGACATGAGTCTGAGTGAACTCCGGGAGTTGGTGATGGACAGGGAGCCCTGGCATGCTGTGATTCATGGGGTTGCTAAGAGCGGGACAAGACTGAGTGACTGAACTGAACTGAACTGCCTTCAACAAATTATCTTGTAAATTCAGTATTTTTAAATCAACAAAATTATCCTAAGAGCACAGGAAAGTAGTTTTTATACATTTGTTAGTAGAATAAGCATATTATTCTGTTAATATATTAACATTTTTTCATAATTAACATAAATAAGTTTTGTTATCAAGTCTGTAGTTTATAGTCATTTCTATCTTATTGGATTGAATTGATTTTATTTCAACCTAAAAATACAGAAAAAAAATAACTCTTTGTATTTTTTACAGTCAAATGACTGAACTTCACATTTGAATCCCATAGATTGTCATCTGGGTTGTGGGAAAACAGTTTTTAAAAGGAGCTTTAAAAACTAATATATTTTAAAATATTGAATTTTTAAGATCCTCAGAAGAAAGGAAGAAAAACAAATTATACAGTTAACCAAAGATTTTGAGTTCATTTTAGGTTCAACCACTGAAGTCAATTGCATTTGGAATTTTTAGATGTAATTCTTTCTGCAAATTTTAGATCCCAGGTGATATCAAATACAGTATTATAATCCAAAGCTTTTTGTTATGGAAGACTTGCAGCATTAATAGGTTGACACTGTTTGGATAACCTAAATCATTCATAAACCTTTTAAACTACTTTTTATAATTTCAGAGTCTGATAAACTAATAGAATTCAATTTTCATGTTACTTGAGTCTTTGAATCTCTTACCAGAATTCTGACATCCATTAGCCATTGTCTGAATTAGGTGACTGCTGTAAAAACTAAGCCATAACAAATTATCCTGTTATAAATGTAATATACACAACAGCTGGAGATTTTCTTTCTCTTGTTCTTATTCTCATTGACATAAGCTGCTAGCTGTAGTTTCTCACTTTCTGCATAATGTTTTTGACAGGTTCAGAAAGACATGTGCTTTGCTAAAATCTTTTTATGATGTTAAGAAATAGAAACCAACAGATTCCCCTCATTTAAGTAGTTTTGTTTATTTATTTATTTATTTATTTGCTTTTGCTCATAATAATCAGTTCAGCCATTCATTTTAATGTCTGTATATGGCATTTCTATGTCTTTCTTTATGCTTCACTTAACTTACTTTTAGAAAATGTCAATAAGAAGATGATTTAGGACTGAAAATGACTTTATATGACTTCAAATGACTGTATATTAGACTTTACTTTGTATGATACTCGATATAAATGCACATAGACACTTGAGTAAAACTGACTTAATAGTTGAATGAGAATAAGAACTGGAAAAATCCAGATGCAAATTATTCTTTAATTTCTCTCTTATTTTATAAAATAAAGAATTTTTTTTAAAACCTCAGAAAGATTAATGTATATTTCTTTACATCACTATGCACATTTTTTCTTTATCTTTCTGTTAGTATTTTCAAAAAGAGAGCATGATTCAACATTATTTACCACATTGAATATATCTTTATATATGTTTTCTTTCTAAGCAATACTGCCAAGCAGAAAGAAACATGTATGACCTATTTTAAAATGATGGAGTCTACTATTTGTAGAATTACCAAACTATGCATTAAGCACAAGTGTCACTGTTCTTTCTCCTTCTCGTTTTCTCTCTCTCTTTCCTCTTTCTCTCTCTCTTCCAATAATGCTCATGGTACAATGATCCATGCCTGGAGGGAGTGTCTCACTGACTTAACTAAGAAACTTGAGATATAATCAAGCCACAGAAGACTTAGACTGTCATTGCAGATTTTCTCTGTAATTGATCCCTCCATACACAATTCAGCCTCAGGGAGAAGCATGACATAAGCAGAGGCAAAATAAATCTGTAAGGATTATCAACTGTGGGAATTAAGTAGTGTCTTTTTTTTTTTTTAATTCATCAATTATTAGGGGTGAGAAAGAAGCAAAAATAGAGATTTTATTCTTAAATGTGCAATGGCAAAGAAGGAAACAGAGATGAAAATAAGTCACACTGAATAACAAATCAGAAATTGGGAAAATTAAACATCAACCTCTCACATTTCATTTGTAAAACTATGTCTTTTACATTTCTCTACCAATGACTACTTCTTTTCTCTTTGAACTTTATTTTTTATATTTTATTCATATGATGATTTAACTAAACAAATGTTAACATCCTTTTCTCTAAATTGTTTATTTATATTGTCTTATTTTCTACAAAATGTTCCTGCTCCTCAACAACCATTAAAATACATATAGGGGTGTTTGTGTGTGTGTGGTGGAGTCTATATATATATAATTATATGTGATATATGCCTTTTTGCTGCTACTGCTACTGCTGCTAAGTCACTTCAGTTGTGTCTGACTCTGTGTGACCCCCATAGATGGCGGCCCACCAGGCTCCGCTATCCTTGGGATTCTCCAGGCAAGAACACTGGAGTGGGTTGCCATTTCCTTCTCCAATGCATGAAAGTGAAAGGTGAAAGTGAAGTCGCTCAGTTGTGTCTGACTCTTAGCGACCCCGTGGACTGCAGCCTACCAGGCTCCTCCATCCATGGGATTTTCCAGGCAAGAGTACTGGAGTGGGCTGCCATTGCCTTCTCTGATACACCTTTTTAAGCATCTATATTTTTAAAATTTAATTACATATAAGTGTGTACCTGTGTGTAGCATTTTCAGAAGGAAGTTTTAGAAGAGGATGGCTGTAATGACAGAAACTGAATCTTGTGATGGTTCTGCCCAACCATATTAACTAGAGAGTAGCATAAATTACATATTTTCTAACCTAATTTTTATAGAGCACATGCACTAATAACCATATTTCTGAATCTCAAACTTCTTTTAATTTTTTATTCCATTAATTCAAGGGTTATATTTATTTTTTGTTTTTGTTTTTTTACTTTGGAGTGCCAAGCACTGTGTCAGGCTTTAGGGACACATTAGTGAACAAATGGACATGACCCCTGTCTTCAGGAAACATCAAATACAGCTGTACACTCTGTTTCATCTGAAGCAGAAGCCACATTCAGTTCAATGACCTCTGACATATCAGTTCAATGATTGGTCTCTTCGAAAAAACATATAATTAACCCCCCTCCCCCCATAGAGAAACAAGAAGAGAAATCATCTTAGCTCTATTTCCACTTTTATACTTGTTTTTCTTTTTTCCTTGTCTTCTGTTCATATTTTTGTAGAATATGGTAGATCTCACGTGTGTGCACATGCATACATACACATACACACACACCTTATTCATGCTATTGTACATCAGAAGAAATTTAACAGCTCGTCCTGTGTAGCAGACCTAATGATTTCTTCTCCAAATAAGGACTATAGTCTCTGTGTAGGAGACCTAATGATTGCTTCCACCCAAAATCCTTATTTAAGGAATGATTATTAATAGAATTTATTTTATATGTATGTATATAGATACTATGGTAGTTCAATATACAGTAAGATATAAAAGTAATTACTATAATTATTAAATATTTGTATAAAAATATTTCTTTGTGATTCATATATTCTTCCTGCCTTTATTTCAGTTGCAACTGGGCTTTTCATTCTTCATAATTTCCAACATGTTTAATGTTGCACATTCTGATGCAGCATCTGTACATTGATAATTCCTTCCCTCATAAATTCTTTGTTATAGATGAGAATCTGGAATAAATTGTTTATACAGGTTATTAGTTATATACCCTTTTAAAATTTACTTAACCACTATTATTTAATTTCTTTACTTGTATGTTAGGAATAAGGATAATATATATCTTATAGAGTTATCATGAGAATTAAATGATTCAACACATAAAACATAAAGTCTCTTGGTATACAGGAAATGTTATTTAGTGCTAACATCTATTAGCATTTTTAAGACTGAAATGGAGCAGGGCCTTGTGGTCCTTGCCCCCTATGTCCTCTATCTGTCTTTTACTCCTGAGAAACTTTAGCAAAAAAAAAAAAAAAAAAAAAGTATAATCAGAGAAGAGAGCTAAAGCAGAAGCTAAAGAAAATAGTCCAATAAGAGTAAATAATAATAGTTTAATTATTAAGCAAAATCAAGGACCTTTAGTTTCTCCTCAAGGGCTAAAGATACTATTCTGAGTCACACACTGTGAGATGTCTGTTGGCACTGGAACCCACACTTGGAGAAAGAAATTAACTACATGATGACCAGACTGTAGCCAAGACATGTTGTGTTGTTTATTTGCTAGATTGTATGTGACTCTTTTTTACAACCTCGTGGACTGTAGCCATCCAGGCCCCTCTCTCCATGGGATTTCCTAGGCATAAGCTGCCACAATTCAGAGAATTGTCCTCAAGCAAACGGGAGCAAATGGACCCTGGAACTAAAGACTAATGGTACTTAAAACAATTAGCATGACACTGAGCAGACCACTGCATAACCAATTTCAAGATGACTGTCAGAGCTAACTGTACTGTTCCTGCAGGTAGCCCCCCTCACTTCATCTCTAAAAACTCTTGCCAAGTAATTATCAGTGAGGGGACTCAGATTTTGGATAGATGCCTACGTTTCCACCCTTGATGGTCAGTATCCAAAATAAAGCCAACTTTCAATAAACCTTGCCTCTTCATTAATTTTTCAGTGATGAACAGCTTGTCCCCACTTTCAATTACAAGACCATCACATATACCTGCATTCTGAAGGTATTAGAAATATTAAGAATAATATAGTATGACTCTTCTTCCCAGTGTTCCTACAACTTGAAGGCCCAAAGTTAGTATGTGTTTCCAATTCTTCAAAGTTACTTATAAGACATCAGGAAAGCTGGTTGTCATTGTTCTTTCAGCATTCATGTAGTGTCTTTTTGTCTTATCTTTATTACAATAAGTATCACAACCCAATATTTCAGACTATGGAATAGAGACTCTACAAATGTGATTGAAAATTCTGGCTTTGGTAAATGTCTGACTTGCCAGTGCCTCAATTTTCTCACATGTTTAATGGAGGTAACAATAATAACTTTCTCATAGGGTTTCTGAAATAAATTAATAAAGACATGCATGTAAGGGACAGAGCACACCATGAACATATGTAAAGGCCAACTATGTCATTATGCTTATCAACTCTTTCAAGTTCTTGCCATGATTTCATTTCTGTTATCCAACAGAGTACAGTCAAAAAGAATTTAATAAGAATACATTTAAATGTATATATCATCATTAAATAGCAAATAAATAAATGTACAATCTAGAAGGACAGAAGTATAAAGAGCTACCAAATGTTTCATAATGTGTGCTGTAATTGAGCTATTAAAAATACTGATGAGAACATGAAGGAGAGGATAACAAGTATCTTCCCTAGAGAAGAGAAGGTTTAGAAAAGTTTCCTGAAGGAGATAAAGTTATATGAGGCTTTTAATAATATCTTGTATTTTAATATTATGGAGAACAGTGAAAAACCTGTTCTAGTCAGAGAAAACAGTAAGACTTAAGGACCTTGTTACTAGCATGCATGAAATTGAGGATCTTCAGTTTCTACAGATGGAACAGAGCATGAGGTATGAGTGGGGAGATTTCGTGGATAATGAGGGGAAAATTCCAGGGAGAGTGTGGGTTGTTGAAGGACCAGCAGATATAAATTTCAATTAATAATGAATATAGTACTATCATTTTTCACAAGTCAGAATTTTATCATGCTTTTAAATCAAACTTTTACTGTGTGATAATTTCTTTAAAGTATAGGTCACCCATTCAATGTTGACCCTCAGTACAATGCACAGCATTTCTCAACATCAATATTAATGCCATTTTGATCCAGATAGCTCCTTGTCATCATAGGGAATGGCCCTGTGCATTTCCAGGCATTTAGCAACATCTCTGCCATGAAACCAGAAAGACCACTATCACCTCCCACCTCAGTTGTGGCAAACAAAAATGTCTCTAGACATCATTAAGTGTCCCCTTTCCTGAATAAAAACCATTAGAATAAATCTGCTGATGAAAATTTGGAGGTTTTATATAAAGATAGCTTTATCACTAGAAAGTTTAACAAATATGTTCATATAATTTTGTTAATCTCTTCTTTCTATTTCTTTTTTTTTTCTTTTTTTTTTTTTTTCTTCTTTCTATTTCTCTTGGTGAAAGCTATGTTAAAAGTACCTGAAGGGAAATGCAGAAAGTAATATTAGAAATACCTGTTTAGAAGGATAAATTTGCTAGATGGAATTTTCCTGTCATGCTAAGAAACTTGATAACTTTGTATATTAAAGAGAAAATGGACCTAGCATTTTGACTGCCTTAAGGCTAAACTACTATATTAGGAGAGAGGAAGAAGAAAAGAAGAATGATCTCCTGGGAATAACATAAGAGGTTGAGAAGTAGCCCTCAGCAACGTGTGTACTGAACGGCCTACAAAAAATTATGTTTGGGAGTAGTGTTGAGATAAGCAACCAGCCCCGATATTGTTATGTTAAAGAGACATTTTCACAATAGAAATTTTTAATACTCTTTCTTTTATTATGAGCTTAATTACTCTCCTCTCAAGGTAACCAGGCAAGTTTTCATGTGTCTACTAGCTTTCGAAGGGATTTAGTTTTATGAATGTCTATATGGTTTATAATTAACAGTACATATTAAATGTTGAGATGATTAAGCTGAAAGATTTCAATGAAAACACGCCTGGGAACAGGTAGTGGTTTTGTTCACTCTAGTCCAACTCTTTGCAATCCCATGGCCTGCAGCATGCCAGGCTTTCCTGTCTTTCACCATCTCCTGGAGCTTGCTCAAACTCAAGTCCAACAAGACACTGATGCCATCCAACCTTCTCATCCTCTGTTGCCCTCTTCTCCTCCTGCCCTCAATCTTTCCCAGCATCAAGGTATTTTCCAATGAGTTGGCTCTTAGTATCAGGTGGCCAAAGTATTGGACTTTCAGCCTTAGCACCAGTCCTTCCAATGAATATTCAGGATTGTCTTTCTTTAAGATGGACTGATTTGAGCTCCTTGTTATCCAAGGGACTCTCAAGAGTCTTCCCCAGCACCACAGTTGGAAAGTATCAATTCTTCAGAGCCCAGCTTTCTTTATGGCCCAACTCACATCCATAATGACTACTGGAAAAACCATAGCTTTGACTAGATGGATCTTTGTCAGCAAAATAATGTTTGCTTTTTAATATGTTTTCTAGGTTTGTCACAGATTTTCTTCCAAGAAGCAAATGTCTTTGAATTTTTAGCTGCAGTCACTGCAATAAGTTTGGAGCCCTGTGTAACTCAATGAAGCTATGAGCCATGCTGTGGAGGGCCACCCTAGATGGACAGGTCATGATGGAGAGTTCTGACAAAACATGGTCCACTGAAGAAGGGAATGACAAAACACTTAAGCATTCTTTCACTGAGAACCCCACAAACCATATGCAAAGGCAAAAAAATATATCACTGATAGATGAAGCACTTAGGTCAATAGGTGTCCAATGTGCTATTGGAGATTGATAAGACTGAGACTGAAGCTGAAACTCCGATACTTTGGCCACCTGATGTGAAAATACTTTGGCCACCTGATTTGAAGAGACAACTCATTGGAAAAGACCCTGATGTTGGGAAAGATTGAAGGTAGGAGGAGAAGGAAATGGCAGAGGATGAGAAGGTTCAATGGCATCATCAACACAATGGACATGAGTTTGAGCCAGCTCTGGGAGGTGGTGATGGACAAGGAAGCCTGGTGTGCTGCAGCCCATGGAGTCACAAAGAGTTGGACATGACTGAGTGACTGAGCTGAACTGAACTGATGCTATTGGAGAAGAACTGAGAAATAGCTCTGGGAAGAATGAATAAGTTCATCCAAAGTGGAAATGATGCCTAGTTGTGGATGTGTCTGGTGGTGAAAATAACATACGATGCTGTATGGAACAATTTTAGGAATCACTAAACTAAAATGGATGGTAATGGGCAAATTTAATTCAGATGACCATTATATATGTTACTGTGAGCCAGAATTACTTAGAAGAAGTAGAGTAGCCCTCATAGGCAACAAAGAAGTCTGAAATGCAGTACCTGAGAAAAGGTAGTAGTGATGAATTTAATCTCTCAGAGAATCTGAGATTGTGGGGATTTCTTTGGCTACCATATTGAGACTTTGGCCACCAAACGGCCAGCATATTAATGGTGTTTAAGCCTATCTTATCTAATGTGAGTTTTTCTGGAGACTCCAGATTACCTGTGAACTATGCAAGTCAAAATAGATCACACTGTGTTTGGCATCCTTTGGTATAACACAAAACAAAATGAGTTGCAAGTAAGAAAATAAATGATTGTGTTTAGCTATCTGGGAACTTGTGAGTAACACCTACTTCCTAAACACCTCAAAAACTCCTTTCCTTTTTTTTCCTTCCTTTCCCTTTCCTTACCTTTCTGTTTTTTATATATATATATATATATAAACTCCTAGAAGATTATGTAGTATGCCACATCTTAAGAAAAAAGTACTTTGTAGGAGGTTATTTTTAATAACAAATTATGACTCATTTCAGAATATAGAAAATGTATACCCTATACATTAATAAGCTTAAATAAAAATTCAAGTTTTTTTATGAAGGAAAATGAATATGAATTCTCAAATGATCACTGAGTAGTCAGGATGGAGCAGGTAAACTATATTGATTTATTAGACTACATGGGACATCTATTTTCAGTTTTTGGATTTTTAAAAATTGAAGTGTAAGTGGCAAGATGGCATGCAGTGTTTTCACTATTGGCACATAGGTGTCCATCTCACTTCCCAGACCATAGGCAATGATTGGTTAGAAGGCAAATAATATTCTTGCTTGGTTTGCTCCATTTGTCTACATGTGCTATTGCAGGATTTTTGGAAAACAATAAATTACTCTATTTGTACATAGTTCAGCACTTCAAGCAAACTGAAAAGTATATGATATCTGGTCAATATTTAAATTTTCTAGCCTTCATTACCCAGTGTCTCTATCTGGGAGTCATTTGCTGTGAAAAATTCTTTAGTTATTTCTCTTTTAAGTTCTGTTTTTCTTTTCAGCACTCAGTGTTTTTCTGTTGTTGTTTTTTTTTTTTTTTTTGCCATTAATTTTCTGTTCTCAAATGTATGTATGATAAAGCCTCTTGATGCTCCAGGAGACAGTATATTATAAAGTTAGATTGAGAGATGTCTGAGTCTTTTATCAATGTTGATTGGAGGAGAGCTTCTCATATTCTTCAAGAGAAGAATCTGATATCACACTGCTCATCAGTAACATTTTCTTTTTTTTCATCTGAGAGATTGGCAAATGGCCAGTGAAACACTCAGTGGAGTTTTCTATTGATTGTCTGGTGGCTTGCAGAAGAATATATATTTCTACATCTGAAGCAATATGATTCTATTGTGAAGAAGGGTAAATCTCCTAAAGACTAACAAATATAAAAATGTGATTTTTTAAAAAATTCAGAATTGAAGTGATGGGATCATGGTTTACCATCTTAGACAAGAAGAAAGAATTCAATGCAAGTTAGAACTGATATGGCCCCATATCTTTTATTAAAGGTACTTTAAAAGGCACACCATTATAGTTATCTGGTTAATGTTTTGTATTTTGGATGTTATATTAAGGAATATCAGCTATTTATGGAGGTGTGCTTTTCCAAAGCATGATGCTTTGTTTCTAATTATGTGAAGTTTCCTTAAACCTCCTTCCTTAGAATTCAATTGTAAGGTAAAAAAGTGAGAAAAATATATTAACATGCCCAAGACAAAAAAAAGTTAATAATTCACTAAGTAGAAATTTGAGAAAAATAAAATTTATAGAAAAAGTAGTGTTTTTATACTGAGCTTTGAACAATTAGATAAAGTAAAAAAATAAGACTCTGGTTCTTTATATGAGCTTAATCACAGAAACATATATATCCTTTTAGGCACACCACTTGAGAGTAAAGCCAGTAAGCTTTAGGGCTTTCTCTAAAGAAGTACTATATATATAGGAGTCAGGATGACTTAAAACATCACACCAACTCTTTATAAAATAATAGCTTAATAATATGAGGATATGAATGTTCAGGTGTAATCTATGTACAGAACTTTGTAGCAGGGTAGGTTTAGTAATTGAATGGAAACTTCAATTATCATCCAGAGAGGAAATGGGTAGATATATGGTAGGAGTAAGAAAGGAAACAAGAAAATGTGGATCTCTTTTGTACACCTGTGTTTTAATTCAATAAAAATTTGTTGTGACATTTGGGGCCCACAGATCATCTTCTCCACTAATAACATCCAATATTGTTGAAAGCATACTGCTACATATCCATATGGACATGCTTGTCTCCTAATTAGTTAATACTACTGCATGGGGGAAGCATGGAGTGGAAAGAACTGAAGGCTGGCCCTCCTGGTGTCCTATACAAATTCACATGTCATTGGAGCCATAAGGCTGTCAGAACTTGTACAGGAGGATTGGACTGACCCAGTCATGTGGGTCATGGACATCACATGCTCTCTTCCCATTCTTTTGAAACATGTTCTTTATTCTGCAGCAGCACGTATGAAGTCAGGGTAACCTGTTATTTGATTATGCAATCAAATAAAGAGTTCTGTAAATAGCTTATAAACACTAAAATAAAGAAGAGAAATTGAAGAATCATGTTTAAATTTATTTATTTATTTATTTGACTTGGTGAAGTCAGTTGTGACACGCAGGATTTTTGTTACACCATGCTGTATCATTTCAGTGAGGCACACAAACTCTTAGTTGTGTGGCACATGCTTCAGTAGTTGTGGCAGGTGGGCACTCTAGTTGTGTCATAGGCTCCAGAGTGTACAGGTTTCAGTATTTGCAATGTGTGGGCTTAGTTGTTCCACGGCATGTGGGATCTTAGTTACCTAACTAGGGATTGAAACAGTAACCCCTGAATTGCAAGGCAGGTTCTTTACCACTGGGCCACCAGGGAAATCTCTGAAGAATTACTTTAAGGTAAGAATCCCTCTATTAAACAGTAATTAAAAAAAAAAAAAAAACTCAGATAAGAACAACATTCATTATAATCAAATGTTGATTGAGGTTTTCTCTTAAAAGCAAAATAAAATAAGAATTCATTCTTTCCATCTTAAGAAAGCAGAAGTCTCTGGAATCTTCATTTATGTGACTCATAATGCATTTATAATAAGTGTGATGATACATCAGCTGTACATACCTTCTGGCTAGTGTCAGTTCAGAAAGTTTTTCTCTCTGTATTGTGGGAATAAATAACCACCATTATACAGCTATATGAGAAGACTGGGGACACCACTGAATTTATTTCTTGGAAAGTCATTAGATACCACTTATCCAACTTTATCATTTTATAGGTGAAGATGGTAAAACTTAAAGGTGTAACTGTGTATTCAAAAGAAAACAACTGAGTATTGTATTTTCTTATACCTCATTCATGTGTCTTTTCTGTTCCTTTCTAAGAAAAAGACCCTTTTAACTTTTTGTCCACTTCAAACTTCATCCACAAAAGTGAAGTTCTATTCTTGAAGGAAGTTAGGGCTGAAATACAATATTTTCTCAGAGGCATATCAAAATAAGGTTCCTTGTGACTTCCAAGTGCTTTAGTGCTCTTTGAAAAAATTCAAGTAAATGAAACATCATGTACATGGTATGAATTTTAATGGTAGTCTTTTTAATTATATTAAAAGAATGTGCTATTTTGTTTTAGGTTTTTACCTTTTCATGCTAATTCAATTGATAGTGTGAATATATGGTTACAACAAACCTGAGCATAAGAATCATTTGGAAGTTGGTGGAGAAATGATTTGTAAATGTAAAGCTCTATTAACAGAAACTAGCATGATGGTGGTGGGGTAGTGATTATAGCTCATAGTCCACTACTCTCTATTGCAATGTTTTCTCAGTGGTTAAGCTCCCCTTTTCTCTGTCTAGATACATTTAAAGAAGAGTTTCAGTTGTTCCCAGGTCATTTTCAGATTTCTGCATAAATTCAATTGAATTCATTTTGTGAATGACAATATGAATTTTTGAATTTTTATTTATTTTTATTTATCAAGATTAAATTTTATAAATTTTTTAGATTATTGACAGGTCAAATTCAAACCTCCTTTTTCTGTGAACTGCTTTTATTTTCTTCTCACCCTAACTACTTCTACATTATCATAGTAAATTAATTACAGTTGTTTACAACAGTGTCTTATTTTGTCTCATAAATAGATAAAAGGGGAAAGTTTAAAATACCAAAACACATTTTTGTATATCTGTGTATTATCAATGAACACAAATGATATGAGCTTTTATACCTCTCACTTTCAAGGCATTAGCTTTAAAACAAAATGAAGAGAAGTTTATTATACCTTTATTGAATATACCTCTGATTGAATACTTTAATAGATTAGGAACATTTTTTTTTCAAAATTAAATATTTTTAAAACACATTTCTCAATGCTTATTTTATACTAGATCTTAGATTAGGGAAATTAAAAAGCTAGTTTATACTCTGTTGGTAAATTTTACATCAGGACCTCAAAATGGTACACATAAAAATGCTATTTCAATATGAGAATTTTAATCTATTCTAATATTTTAGGTAATAATTTAATAACATTAAAATCTAGAATTTGAATAAAATTACAAAGACTCTATAAAACCATTTCTAGGCTGCAAGGGAAATTATAACTGTCTTGTGGTTTATCTAGGCTAATAATTAAACTGAGTAACATTTGCATCTCAAAATACATTATAACATACATTTACTTAAACAATATAGTGAAGCAGAAAAAGTGTATAGTATCCAGAATCTTTTTTGTTTTTATTTCTTTAAGTTCCTTCCTAAATAAAATTATATGTAATCATATTCACTTATGATTCTATACAGGTTCTGCTTTAATAATAGCAATACGATAACAAAGTCAGAATTGCTGTTTGTTGCAAACTCCAGTTATCTGTAAGTTTAAATCAAAAGATTTTGCAAACATTTTTTTCTGAAGAAATTTATGCTGAAAATAATTTGAGAGTTGGACTGTGAAGAAGGCTGAGCACCGAAGAATTGATGCTTTTGAACTGTGGTATTGGAGAAGACTCTTGAGAGTCCCTTGGACTGCAAGGAGATCCAACCAGTCCATTCTGAAGGAGATCAGCCCTGGGATTTCTTTGGAGCAAATCATGCTGAAGCTGAAACTCCAGTACTTTGGCCACCTCATGCGAAGAGCTGACTCATTGGAAAAGACTGATGCTGGGAGGGATTGGGGGCAGGAGGAGAAGGGGATGCCAGAGTATGAGATGGCTGGATGGCATCACTGACTCGATGGAGGTGAGTCTAAGTGAACTCCGGGAGTTGGTGATGGACAGGGAGGCCTGGCATGCTGCGATTCATGGGGTCGCAAAGAGTCAGACACGACTGAGCGACCGAACTGAACTAGACATAAAAAATATATTGCATTGCAAATACTTAGAACCATTGTGCTACTTTCATAAAAGAGGGTGGAGTATTAATCTGATAGTGTAGAAATTTACATTTCACTCCCATTTGTGTCACTTCTTAGCTGTGTCTTATTAGATGAATTGCTTCACCCCCACTGATTTTCAGTTTTCTCTTAAATAGAAGGAACTGCACTAAATATTCTTTGATATGCTTTCCATTTCTTCATTTACATTTGAAATTATATAAACTGAGTTCTCATATGTGCAAGCAAGAATTTAACTTCAATCATTCTTTGATGGGCTTCCCTTGTAGCTGAGTTGGTAAAGAATCTGCCTGCAACGCAGAAGACCTGGGTTTGATCCCTGTGTTAGGAAGATCCCCTGGAGAAGGAAATGGCAACTCCACTCCCATATTCTTGCCTGAAGAATCCCATGGACAGAGGGGCCTGGAAGGTTACAGTCCTTAGGGTCGCAAGTGTCAAACACGACTTAGTGACTAAACTACCCCCATTCTTTGATGAGGCTTCCCAGTGGCATTAGTGGTAAATAATCATCGGCCAAAGCAGGAAACATAAGAGATTGTGGTTTGATCCCTGAGTCAGAAAGATCCCTTGGAGGAGGGCATGGCAACCCATTCCAGTATTCTTGTCTTTAGAATCCATGAACAGAAAACTTTGGCTAACCACAGTCAATAGGGTTGCAGAGTCTGACATGACTGAAGTGATATAGCAGGCACACATGTATTCATTGATAACTGCATGAAGTATTTGCCATTTTGAACTTTAATTAAATAATTATTTGAACAGCAAATTGTTTGTAATATCAAAGTGTTATTTGAATATGGGATGTTATGAAAAATAAAAAAATACTCATCTCAGCTTTTTAAAAATGTATTACTATAAATAAAAGATTATGAGTTTAAAGGCTTTAAAAATTAACTTAAAACCTTAATTAATCACCAAAAGAGACACTGATGTATAGAACAATCTTTTAGACTCTGTGGGAGAGGGAGAGGGTGGGATGATTTGGGAGAATAGCATTGAAACAAGTATAATATCATATATGAAACAAGTTGCCAGTCCAGGTTTGAAGCACAACACTGGATGCTTGGGGCTGGTGCACTGGGAGGACCCAGAGGGATGGGACGGGGAGGGAGGAGGGAGGAGGGTTCAGGATGGGGAACACGTGTATACCTGTGGCAGATTCATGTTGATATATGGCAAAACCAATACAATATTGTAAAGTTTTAAATAAAATAAAATATATATACATAAAATTAATTAAGAAAAGGAGATTTTAAAAAATGGGCAGAAGATCTGAATAGAAATTTTGCTGAAAAAATATAAATGGTGTGAAAAGATAATTAACATCACTAATCATTAAAGAAATGAAAATCAAAATCACAATTAATAGTGTCACCTCATATCTGTTAGAATGACTATTATAGAAAACACAAAAGTAGCAAATGTTGGAAAGAATGTGAGGAAAAGAGAACTCTCGTACATTGTTGTTGGGAATGTAAATTGGTTCAGCAATTATGGAAAACAGTATGAAGATTTTGTAGAAATCTGTAGAAATACTAGAAGTAAATTCTGTATCATATGACTCAGAAGTATTATATGACTCAGCTATTCCACTTTTGGGTGTTTATCCAAATAACACAAAGGAGCTAATTTGAAAGAATCCTTATGTTCTTTACAGTATTATTTATGATATCCAAGATATGGAAACAACTAAATACCCATTATTGGTATAATGCATAAAGAAAATGTAATATTTGTAAATAGTAGAATACCTTAGGAAGCATTACTAGGAACAAAACTAGTGGAGGTGATGGAATTCCAGTTGAGCTACTTCAAATCCTAGAAGATGATGTTGTGAAAGTGCAGCACTCAATATGTCAGCAAAGTTGGAAAACTCAGCAGTGGCCACAGGATTGGAAAATGTCAGTTTTCATTACAATCCCAAAGAAAGGCAATGCCAAAGAATGCTCAAACTACTGCACAGTTGCACTCGTCTCACACACTAGTAAAGTAATGCTCAAAATTCTCCAAGCCAGGCTTCAGCAATACATGAACTGTGAACTTCTTGATGTTCAAGCTGGTTTTAGAAAAGTAAGAGGAACCAGAGATCAAATTGCCAATATATGCTGGATCATCAGAAAAACAAGAGAGTTCCAGAAAAACATCTATTTCTGCTTTATTGACTATGCCAAAGCCTTTGACTGTATGGATCACAATAAACTGTGGAAAATTCTGAAAGAGATAGTAATACCAGACCCCCTGACCTGTCTCTTGAGAATCCTGTATGCAGGTCAGGAAGCAACAGCTAGAACTGGACTTGGAGCAACAGATTGATTCCAAATAGGAAAAGGAGTACGTCAAACTGTATATTGTCACCCTGCTTATTTGACTTATATGCAGAGTACATCATGAGAAACGCTGGGCTAGATGAAGCACAAGCTTGAATCAAAATTGCTGGGAGAAATATCAATAACCTCAGATATGCAAATGACACCACCCTTATGGTAGAAAGTGAAGAGGAACTAAAAAGCCTGTTGATGAAGTGAAAAAGGAGAGTGAAAAAGTTGGCCTAAAGCTCAACATTCAGAAAACTAAGATCATGGCATTTGGTCCCATCATTTCATAGCAAATAGATGGGGAAAGAGTGGAAACCATGGCTGACTTTATTTTATGGGGCTCCAAAATCACTACAGATGGTGATTGCAGCCATGAAATTAAAAGATGCTTACTCCTTAGAAAGAAAGTTATGACCAACCTAGACAGCATATTAAAAAGCAGAAACATTACTTTGTTAACAAAGGACAGTCTAGTCAAGGCTATGATTTTTCCAGTGGTCATGTATGGATGTGAGAGTTGGACTATAAAGAAAGCTGAGTGCCAAAGAATTGATGCTTTTGAACTGTGGTGTTGGAGAAGACTCTTGAGAGTCCCTTGGACTGCAAGGAGATCCAACCAGTCCATTCTAAAGGAGATCAGTCCTGGGTGTTCATTGGAAGGACTGATGTTGAAGCTGAAACTCCAATACTTTGGCCACCTGATGCAAAGAGCTGACTCATTAGAAAAGACCCTGATGCTGGGAAAGATTGATGGCAGGAGGAGAAGGGGACGACAGAGAATGAGATGGTTGAATGGCATCACCGACTCAATGGACATGTGTTTGGGTGAACTCCGGGAGTTGGTGATGGACAGGGAGGCCTGGTGTGCTGCAGTCCACGGGGTCACAAAGAGTCAGACATGACTGAGTGACTGAACTGAACTGAACTGAACTCAGTCCTAAAACATAATGAAATCCTACTTTTTGCAATATATGGATGGATATTGAAATTATTATACTAAGTGAAATAAACCATACAGAGAAAGACAAATACCATATGATTTCACTAATATGTGAAATCTAAAAGAAAAAAAAACAAATGAACAAAATATAACAATAATAAAGATACAGAGACTAGATTGGTGGTTACCAGATGGGAAGGGGGTTATGGGATAGGTGAAAAGATTAAGGGAGTCAGCTGTATGCTGATGGATAGCAATTAGGTTCCTGATGGAGATCACTTTGTAATATATGCAGGTATCAAATTATAATTCTGTATGAAAATTATCTAACAAAATATTTTATTTGTTATTTAATTTATAGGAAAATATTTGATTTACAATAAATTGGTAGATTCAGGTATTCAGCAAAGTGATTCAGTTACACATATACATATAGAAAGAAAAGATTACCCCAGAATATTGTGTTCCATGTACCAATTTACATTTCCATAAACAGTGCACAATATGCAGAAAGTCCTTGTTGGTTATGTATCTTATATATAGTATTGTGTATGTGTTTATCACAAGCTCCTGATATATCCTTGTTGCCATGTTTCCCCTTAGGAAGCTATACATTTATTTTCAATACCTGTTTGTATTTTGTTTGTTTTTCAATGTCCTTTTGTCTTATAAATAAGTTCATTTTTTGCATTTTTTTAAAATTAAATTTCACATATGGATGTAATATATACTTTTATTTCTCTGTCTGCCATAATCTACATAGTACACATAGTATGATAATCTCTAGGTCCATCCAAGTTGCTACAAATGGCATTATTTCATTCTTTTTCAAGGCCAAGTAATACTCTATTATGTGGAGTATATATACAGTGATAGTGAGATGAATGTTCATGTGATTCTTCCATTTTTCTGCTCCAGTTGAGTTGCCTATTCAGAAGGTCCTTCAATATATCTAGGAAGGTCTCTAGACTTGTGGGTGGGCAATGTGGAGTCAGTTTTATCTCAGCTATTCCCTTCTTCCAGCTCGTATTTGCTCTCAAATTCTACAGTTGCCCTTAAAGTGTACAGTCTCAGTGTAACTGCAGGACTTTAATCTGTTGCTTCTGCCACTTCTGGGGCAGTTACTCTTTCTTTTCTTTGCTCACATTGGCAACCTCTGCTTGCAAGTATCTCTTCATTGTCTGATCTCTGCCCTGGCATGCCCTGAATCAGTGACCACTGATTCAGTTTCACTTGCTCAGTTATGCTCATTCTGAGGAGAAA